>NC_029774.3:109271681-109287438 GCF_000817695.3 Arachis duranensis | reverse complement strand
CTAATATGCAGGCGGGAAAGGGTTAGGTGGAAAAGTGTGACGTACCTTGGGGGAAGGGATGTCCTTCCCCTTATATATTGTGTCAGGCGTGGACCCTGTGAGAGCAGGCCCACTTTCTGCAAGGCGTTTCCTCACAGCTACGGATGAGCTGTGCAGGACGCGTGTCAGGGTCGGTAGGGGGGCGCTTCGCCCGACCGTCTGGGTCGGGTAACGCTCGGGTCGGGTCGACCCGCGGGAGTTTGGACCAGGCCGTAACATTAGGTAACAGGTTATATACCATAATTTGTATATATATTAAATAGCCTATAACGAATTGATCTATTTGTGTATATATGTATAATACAGAAAAATATGTTTAGATATATATAATTACAACGTGTCCATCACAATTAATATATTAATAATAGGCACATAAGGTTACAAACTATGGATTGCAAATGACTAGCATTCAAATTTTCTGTGTTAAAAATGGAAGATATAAACTATTCGCTTTTCAAAAAAATAATATGTGGCATTCTCAGTATAAAATTAGATTCAAATTTCACTAAGGATAAAACAATTAAAAAAGCTAAAATATGGTGAAGATGAAAAGCTTTGTGACCTATGAAACACTTCAAAGAAATTGTAAAAAAAAATCACTAAGCAAACAAAAATGTCACATGCCTTCAAACAACAGCACCAATTTGTATTACTATTATCGCATTTATCAATAACAAAGAAAACATATCAAATTGAGGTTATGATCATAGAAACTTCACATTAACCGAATGTATGATAAGGTACCAAGGATAACTACCCGCAAGCATGCACTGGCACTACTTTGAGCAACATCTTCAGATTGTTAATTAAAGTGATCCTTGCATTATACACATTGTAAACAATTGGTATAAGACTTTTCACAAGTAACCCATTCTTTGGGGTCGAGAGTGGTTTCCTTGGTTGACCTCTCATCATCTTTAGCCTTTCCCTAGCTGCTCGTCGCATCTCAACAATGGGCGTCGGAAAATGTTTCTTTTCTTTTCTTGCATATTGCCAGGAAAAATTAGCATTTTGTGGCACTTCATCCCTGACTTCACTACATCCCTGACTTTCAATTTACATCAAAAATATTTCTTCGCTTGAATTCTAGTCTCAACGGGAAGTCTAATCTTACCGCTACTGTACTGATAAATAAAAACAGAAACAAAAGAGTATTTTTGTAGCATAATTGGCAGTAACCATTGCATTTGTCACAGTAGAAAACCTAAATAGAAACCTAAGAACAATGTTCAATGAAGTAAATTACTTTAGCCAGAATGGGATATTGCCGGTTTGAAGACGAACCAGTTTAACATTAGATTATAGAAAACTATGCCAAGGAAACAAAAGAAAATTATTCACTTTTTATTTAGAATCTCAACCAAGAAACGTAAATAAGGGTGACAATTTTGTTATTTTTAGTATACGAACCCACAATTCAGCAAAAATGCTATTTGTATACCAAAATCGAGCAACAATGTATAAATCCATGTGTTATTTAATTTACTTTCAATGTATATTTGTATTTTATATTTCATACTGGTGACTTATTTCTATGTATACCTATTGTAATTCAGTCCAAATAATAACCAATAATAATCGACAATACAAACACTTGAATCAATAAACTCGAAGGTAATACAAAGAAAAATAACTCTAAGTCATATCTGGTAATAATCAAGGGAATTAAGATGCAATAATAGGTTGGGCTTCAATATAAAAACATCTGTCGGGGTGGGGAAAGCAATTCCATTAGAAAGGGACATAGTCCTAATAGTCATATTCATCCTGGATTTGCTGCTTGGGAGAGCAGAGTACAGTCACCAATGGCGAAGAAGACTACAGTCTCTGCAAAAGGATGAGACAAAAGGCAGCGACGAGATAAGTTAAGATTAACCAAGTGAACAAGTATAATTCATGATATCTAATTCCATTAGAAAGGGACATAGTCCTAATAGTCATATTCATCCTGGATTTGCTGCTTGGGAGAGCAGAGTACAGTCACCAATGGCGAAGAAGACTACAGTCTCTGCAAAAGGATGAGACAAAAGGCAGCGACGAGATAAGTTAAGATTAACCAAGTTAACAAGTATAATTCATGATATCTAATTCTTTTAAACATATACAATAACAGCAGCATCAACACAACAACTGAACAAGTAAAATCTTACACGATTTTCGATTTTATATTTCTAGTTTTATATAGTCTTTTGGTGGTACTGCCACTGACTTAGAAACTGCAAAAAATAATTATTAGTTTATATCCAAAACTAATTCACAATTATTTACAATTCACAGTTCAAATAAACTTCGTAAAATTCAAATGATCTTCATAAAAAGTTGCATGAAATCCTGAACAATGAAGTAGAGAACACGTTAATTCACTGAAAGGAGGCCGGAGACGTGGCAGAAACTGAGTACGGCAAGGCGGTAACCACCGAATACGGCAAGCGGCGAGAACGGAGGACTACGGACTGACGGTGGAAACAAAAAGGAGGACGAGGATTGGGCCGTTACTAACGGCAAAAATGCCCAAGAACGTGAGGCGGCGAGAACGACTGAATCACGAAGAGAGAGGGATGAACACGAGGAGCAGCAGTGACAGAAAGAACCCGACGAAGAGGGATGAACGGGAGAAAGAGTGGGCGACCTCCGGCAAGTAGTCTCCAGTGGTGGTCAAGAAAGAAGGAGTGGGCCAGCGGTGACCTCCGGCAAGTAGTCTCCAGTGGTGGTCAAGAAAGAAGGAGTGGGCCAGCGGTGTCTCTTATCTTTGGGTGTGGGTGAATGGGAGGTGCTGGGAAGAGCTGGAAGGGGTTGGGTTCTCTAGTTCGTGCTACTGGGAGGGGATGAACGTCGATTCTGGATGGCTGGTTCAGCGCTGCTGGGAAGCGCTGCTGGGAGTGGAGGCGTTGGATTCGCTGGTTTGTGCTGCTGGGAGGGGCTGAATGTCGCTGCTGGGTAGCTAGTCTGGCGCTACTGGAAGGCACTGATGGGAGGAGCTGGGAGGCGGTAGTTTGGCTGGACTGGGAGGGGCTGCAAGGTGTTGGGAGGCGGATTTGGGAGGGGCTGTGAGGGGTTGCGGTAATGGGGTTCTTTGAGAGTGTAGCTGCGCTAGGTTAGGAGTTAGGAATGTAGGTGATTAGGTTATCTGATGGGGGTAGGGTGGGGGTAATGGTCTAATAATTATTTGGAATTTTTTATTTGACCGGTTTGGTTCGGTTCAGTTCGGTTCAGGTTTTAAGTGACAAAATCGAAAACCGAACCCAACCACAAAAAAATAGCAAAACATAATTTTTTAATTTTTTTAGCAAAATCGATTTATTTGGCTCGGTTAATCGGTTTGATCGATTTGAATCGGTTTTGAATACCCCTAATATCTATGGTTAATTTATAATATTAAAAAATACGGTTACTAAATAATATATATTATATACAAATAGGGTTATAGTGTATTTTACCCTATGTATATATTATTAAGATAATATATTTATACTAATAATTATAACAATATAATAAAAATATATTAATTATTACCCTAATATAATAAAAATAATATTACCCTATAAATTTATTATATTAGGGTTAATAAACAACCTTAATAATAGGACTATATAACTAAGTTATACCTTAATAATATAGGTAATGTTATATATTAACCATAATATATTATATTCTATTTATATAAGATATATATTAATGTATTATCTAAATTAATTAGTTAAATTATTATAATATATACATATTAGTTAAATATATTAATATAACCTAATTGCCTAATTAATATAGATTATTAAGTTATATTTATTAATTATTTATCAAAAAATATAGGTAATATTAGTATATCATTAACCTATATAATTATATAATATATAACCTATGGCTAATATTAAGGTAATATATAATCTATTAATAATTAAGTAATATATACTAATATATAACTAATATAGGTAATCTTATATTATTAGGATATATATTAGATAACTAATATATTAGAGTATATAACATAATTATATAGGATAATAATAGATATATCATTAGTTATCATATATAGGTAATTAAGTTATTTATATGTAATCTATAAATATATTAACTATATAGTTTATACCCTAACTAATTACCTATAGGAATATATATTAGGGTATATAACATAACCTATATATTAATATATAACTATATAACCTATACTAATATTATACGCTATTAAGTTAATACTATATTTATATATAACCTAAATAATATTTTACCTTATTATTACTAACTATATAAATTATTAATATATAAACTATTATTAGGTAATAGGTTATATACCCTAATTTGTATATATACTAAATAGCCTATAACGAATTATCCTATATATGTATATATGTATAACACAGAAAAATATGTTTACATATATATAATTACAACATGCCCATCACAATTAATATATTAATAATAGGCACATAAGGTTACAAAAAAGAGATGATTTTTTTAATTAGAGAATATATTGGATCATATATTAATATAATCATATTTGCAATTAGTATATTAATATTATTATTCTAAAAATCGAACCGAACCGATCGGTTTAACCGGATTAATTGGGAACCGATCACCTAGCCAGAGAGTCTCTCCATCTTGTTGACTGAAGGTTTGCACCTCAACTCTCAGCCTATTGATTCTTTGTGGAGGGTAAAACTTTTCTAAGAACTTATTCACTACATCTTCCTAAGTGATCTAACTCTCCTTAGAGAATGATTCCAGCCACTTTGATGCTTTATCCTTGAGAGAAAAGGGGAACAAGAGTAGTTTGTAAGTGTTCGGATGAACACTATTTGACTTCATAGTGTCACAAATCCTCAGGAATGTGGTTAGGTGTTGGTTAGGGTCTTCTTGAGTATTTCCTCCAAAGGAACAATTATTCTGAACAAGAGTGATTAGTTGTAGTTTGAGCTCAAAATTGTTGGCATGTATGTTGGGCCTCAAAATGTTATTCCCACAATTTTTAGGATTGGAATTTATGTAAGAGCCTAGCACTCTCTTTTCTTGTGGAGCATGGTTGCCAACAGCTCCTTCATGGTGGTTGTGTACTTCTCCTTCCATAGTTTGAGTTAGATCCTCTTCTTCTTCTTTTTCACTAACCACTCTTTTGCCTCTTGCCACCGCTTCTCTTTTCAATCTTAAGAATATTCTCTTTGGTTCCAAATCGTAGGAGATTTCAACTCTTCTTCTTCCTGTCATACACAAAAAATAAAAATAAAATCTAAACAAGAGATTAGCACCCTTATGGAAGAATGGGGTAAGTAAAAAATTAAGTGATGCAAAGTATCAAATAGTTAGTGTGCTTCTTGTTAGAGTTAGCATACAAACAATGAACAGGTAAAAACTAAACGAAATGAAGAAAAAAAGGAAAAATATGAAGAATGAAAGTAACGGAACTAACAAAAAAATACTTCATCTAAATGCTCATCAACTTAATCATTGTTAATTCAAAATTAATCCTCGGTAACGGCGCCATAAAATTTGATGGCCGAAATTCACTCCCCTTATAAAATGAATCCATTCTTTGACAAGTGCACCAAATTATTGTCAAGTAATAACCCACAGTGGAGTGGGGTCGAATCCACAGAGATTGATTGATTGAGAAATTTTAGTTGATGAATGAATTTAGTTATGTTGATCAATAAAAAGAGTACTCGATGCAGAAAATTAAATAACAGAAATGTAAATGACTCAAAAGTAAAAGAAAGCAATAAAGTGCAGAAAAATAAATGACAAGAATGTAAAGAACTGAAACATAAATGGCTAAATTGTAAATAGAAATGTGGAATAATAGAATTTAAAGAAAGTTATAAAGAATGTGGAAGATAAGAATGGGGGAATTCATTGGGATTAGGAGATGTTGTTCTTTTTGGATTAAATTAAGCTCATCTCATTTTTAATCATGCAACTCATTGACCTCTTGAAAATCATGATTGATTGAATTCCAATCCCTTGGTGATTCAATCTCTCAAATCTTGATAATCAGCCAATTCCTTGGTCTAATTGCTCGTGAAGAGAGATATGCTTGGTCCCTGATTATACCGCATATCCTCATAGATCCAAATAGTGGGTGGATTTCATGTCACCATATCCTATCCCAAAACTCAGATATACTCAATTGTGAAAAGGGATTTCAAGCATGGTTTTATGTTTTCTTTTTCAAGGTTCCCATGAAACCCATTTTGCATTCAACCTCTTTCCCAAGATGATTGAACACTAGCATTAAGAACGAAATTTCTTCTAGCAAATGAAAGAGAAGATGAAGAGAAGAATAAATTCACTATCATCAATACATCAAGTACAATACAGCTCCCTCTCCCAATGAGAGGGAGTTTAGCTACTCATAGCTTAGAGAAAAGTACAAGAGATGGAAAAGATGAAAAGTAAAACTAAAGCTAAGTATTCAATCTCTACCTACTAACTAACTTCCTTTTCAATACTTCTAGGGGTTATTTATACTACTCCTATAACTAGAATTAAGAAAATACAAAAGAGAAAAGAAAATTACAACAAGAGGGAAAAGGAAAAACTCATGAAATAAAGAATGTGCCTGGCGTGTGGTGGTGTTTGAGTGGCGTTCCACACCTAGCTACTCAACTTGGCTTGGCGCGCCATGCCTGGCTCTTCAAGTGACACGCCTTGTTCATTAACTACCCTGGCGTGCAACGCCTTCTAGTCCAAGTGGCACGCCTAGGGTCTCTTCTTGCTTAGTTAGCCTGGCGTGCCACGCCTTCGAGCTCAAGTGGCGCGCCCAGGCTCTTCCCTCTTGCTCCTCTTCTTTGGAACCTTGAACCAGCGTGGCATGTCCAGGTCTGGCATGCCACGCCCATAGTGTGCACTCCATTCATCCTCTATGGAAGGTAATACTGGCGTGCCATGCCCAGTAGGTGGCGTGCCACATCCATGGTAATGCTTCAATCTTCCCCTCTGAAAAATAACACTGGCGTGCCACGCCTTTTAATAGTGCATGAATGAGAAGTGAGAGGCGTGTCATGCCCAACATTCAAGTGGCACGCCCATAGTTATCTTACCCTGGCATGCCACACCTTAACTCTCAAGTGGCACGCCTAGTCTTCTTCTCCCCTGGTTGCTTGAGTTGGCATGCCACGCCTTCGACATCAAGTGACATGCCCAGCATTAGTACTTCCTTCATGCTCCTCTGGTTAAGTGTATTGGCGTGCCACGCCATTGAGTACAAGTGGCACGCCCTTGGTGGTGTGAGCTTCTTCAAGCTTGGCGTGCCACACTATTACCCAAGTGGCACGCCTAAGTCATGGGTGAGGTTGGCGTGTCATGCCTTCGATATCAAGTGGCACACCCAGTATTGAGCTTTCAAGTCTCCCTTCTAGAATTGTGAACTAGTGTGCCACGCCTTCAAGTTCAAGTGGCATGCCCATAGTGTATGAGGGGGTTGGCGTGCCACGCCCCCTTTGTGGTCTTCAAACTTGCTCTCTGAAAAATATAGTTGGCGTGTCACGCCTGGCTCTGGCGTGCCACGCCCTTGTTAAAGCTTCAAGAATCCTCTTCTGGAATTGTCAACTGGCGTGCCACGCTCTAGTGCTGGTGTGTCATGTCCATACTATCTGATGGCATTTGTTTTAAGTGGGATGCCCAGCTTCACACGTCCAACTTCTTCTTATTGTTTCCTCCCTCTTTTTGTTGCTCTTTTCACCTGAAATTTAGCACAAACTCATTTCAAAGAAATGTACCATAATATTCACCATTTTTTTCATGAAATTGCATTGATTGAATGAGATTATGGACTTTTTATGGTCTTTTTAAATAAGAGAAAGAGGTAGATGATGCAAGTCATCAGTTATGTTAGCATTTAAGGTTAGCGTTAAGGTTAGAGTCAGGGTTAGGGTTAGCATTTAGGGTTAGGGTTTTGGTAGCTGTTTGATAAACTCCATTTTTAGGGTTTATCTTGTACTTAATTAAGTAGATTTTACTAACTATTCTCACACTTATTCATATAATTCGCATATTTTATATTTTCCTTCCTAATTTTGTGCTATGATTGAAAATATTCTTCTTAGGTGTTAAATTTGCTATTTTTAATCCTCTCTTATTACCATTCGATGTCGTAATATGTGCGTTAAGTGATTTTAGGTTTTCTAGGGTAGTAATGGCTTAAAGGATGGAAAGGAAGCATGCAAAAGTGGAAGGAACACAAGAAATTGAGGAATTCAGAAGCTGATAGCGATGCGTACGCATGACTGGCGCAGAAGACGAGCGACGCGCACGCGTGGCCAGCAAATTGTCAAATTGACGCATACACGTGGCTGACGCGTACGCATGACAAAATGTCACGTGCTGCAGATATCATAATTCGCTAGGGGTAATTTCTGGGCTCATTTGGACCTAGTTTTAAGCCCGAAAATAAAGATTAGAAGCTGTATAGTAGAGCAGAATAGAGTAATCATTCAATCATTCATTCACATTCATACGTTAGGTTTAGATGTAGTTTTTCTAGAGAGAAAGGCTCTCTACTCTCTCTACTCTCTCTAGGTTTTAGGGTTTTTAGTCTTGTTTATTCTCAATCTCAGAATTCTACCTTGCTTTAATTTAGCTTTCTTCTACTCTTACTTATTCTAGTACTTTAGCTATCTATTTCTCTTATCGGTTCCGTTATTTTGCTAATTTACTTTATGAACTCATGTGTTACTCTCAACTTTCATTAATGCAATTCATGGTTCATGTTTCTTATTGTTCAATTGCTTTGTTATTGTTATTTCCTTGCTTTGGTAGTCTTAGAATTTCTTATGTCTGTCAATTTTCTATGTTTTTATTTTGTGCCTATCAAGTGTTTGATAAAATGCTTGGTAGGATTTTAAATTAGATTTTTCTATTCTTAACTTGGATTGATCAATTAGAGACTCTTGAATTGTCAAAGTCTTTTGTTGGTTGGTGATTGAAGGTTGCTAGTTGACTTGAGCTTCACTAACTCTAGTATTTGATTAGAACTTGTGAATTCAAGTTGAATTGCTCACTTGACTTACCTTTAATTGTTAGTTAGTGAGAGCAAATTACAATTACCATCATAATTGACAATGACAATGAGGATAGGAATTCCAATTCTCAATCCTTGCTAGGACTTTTCTTAGTTGTTATTCTATTTCCTTGTTATTTACATTACTTGTTCCTTATTTCAAAACCAGAAAATATACTTTTCCATAGCCAATTATAAGTACACTTCCCTGCAATTCTTTGAGAGACGACCTGAGGTTTAAATACTTTGGTTAATTTTTATTGAGTTTGCTTAAGTGACAAACAAATTAAATTTGATTGAGGTTTAGTTGTCGGTTTAGATCTATACTTACAATACGCTTATTTTGAGAAATTCTTTATCGAAGATTTTCCCACATCACTGTTAAGGTTAGGGTTAGGGTTATGGTTAGGGCTATCATTTAGGGTTAGGGTTAGGGTTAGAGTTAGCATTTAGGGTTAGAGTTAGTGATAGGGTTTAGGGTTAGGGGTAGTGTTTAGGGTTAGGGTTAGGGTTAGGTTAGCATTTAGGGTTAGTGTTAGGGTTATAGTTATGGTTAGCATTTAAGGTTAGGGTTAGGGTTACGGTAGCATTTAGGGTTAGGGTTAAGATTAGGGTTAGCATTTAGGGTTAGGATTAGGGTTAAGGTTAAGGTTAGGGTTATGGTTAAGGTTAGGGTTAGGTTAGCATTTAGGTTTAGTGTTAGGGTTAGGGTTAAGATTAGGGCTATGGTAGCTGTTAAGGTTAGCATTTAGGGTTAGGGTTAGCATTTAGGGTTAGTGTTAGGATTAGAGTTAGGGTTAGCATTTAGGATTAAAGTTAGAGTTAGGGTTAGGGGTAGTGTTTAGGGTTAGGGTTAGGGTTAGGTTAGCATTTAGGGTTAGGGTTAGGGTTAGGGTTACAGTAAGTGTTTAGGGTTAGGATTAGGGTTATAGTTATGGTTAGCATTTAGAGTTAGGGTTAAGATTACGGTTAGGGTTAGGGTTAGTGTTAATTATTAGGGTTAGAGGAAGTGTTTAGGGTTAGGGTTAGGGTTGTGTTAGCATTTAGGGTTAGTGTTTGGGTTAGAGTTAGGGTTAGTGTTAGCATTTAGGGTTAGGGTTAGGGTTACGGTCGCTGTAGCATTTAGGGTTAGGGTTAGGGGTAGTGTTTAGGGTTAGGGTTAGGGTTAGGTTAGCATTTAAGATTAGGGTTAGGGTTAGCATTTAGGGTTAGGGTTACGGTTAGGGTTAGGGTTTAGGGTTTAGGATTTTGGAGTATTGTTTAGGGTTAGAATTAGGGTTAGGTTAGCATTTAGGATTATGGTTAGGGTTATGGTTACGGTTAGCATTTAGGGTTAGGGTTAGGGTTGTTGTTAAGATTAGCATTTGGGGTTAGGGTTAGGATTAGGATTAGCATTTAGGGTTAGGGTTAGGGTTTAATGTTAGGGGGTAGTGTTTAGGGTTAGGGTTCAGGTTATGTTAGCATTTAGGGTTAGCGTTAGGGTTAGGGTTTTGGTAGCTGTTAAGGTTAGCATTTAGGGTTAGCGTTAGAGTTAGAGTTAGGGTTAGCATTTAGGGTTAGGGTTAGGATCAGGGTTAGGGTTATGGTTTGGGTTTAGGGTTAGGGTTAGGGTTAGGGTTAGAGTTATGGTTACGGTTAGTATTTATGGTTAGGGTTTGGGTAGCTATTAAGGTTAGCATTTAGGGTTAGGGTTAAGTTAGTATTTAGGGTTTGTGTTAGGGTTAGAGTTAAGGTTAGGGTTAGCATTTAGGGTTAGGGTTATGATAGCTGTTAAGGTTAGCATTTTGGGTTAGGGTTAGGGTTTAGAGTTAGGGGTAGTATTTAGGGTTAGGGTTAGGTTAGTATTTAGGGTTACGGTTAGCATTTAGGGTTAGGGTTAGGGTTAAGGTTAGGGTAGCTGTTAAGGTTAGCATTTAGGGTTTGGGTTAGGGTTAGCATTTAGAGTTAGGGATAGGGTTATGGTTAGGGTTAGGGTTAGGGTTTGGGTTAGGGTTAGTGTTAGGATTTAGGATTAAGGGTAGTGTTTATGGTTAGGGTTAGGGTTAGGCTAGCATTTAGGGTTAGTGTTAGGGTTAGGGTTAGCATTTAGGGTTAGGGTTATGGTAGCTATTAAGGTTAGCATTTAGGGTTAGGGTTAGGGTTTAGGGTTAGGGGTAGTGTTTAGGGTTTGAGTTAGGGTTAGATTAGCATTTAGGGTTAGGGTTAGGATTAGAGTTAGTGTTAGAGTTTGCATTTAGGGTTATGGTTCGGGTTAGGGTTTTGGTAGCTGTTAAGGTTAGCATTTAGGATTAGGGTTAGGGTTAGAATTTAGGGTTAGGGTTAGGGTTAGGATTAATGTTAGGGATAGTGTTAGGGTTCATATTTGGTGTGAGCGTTAGGGTTAGACTTTAGGGTTAGGGCTAGGGTTAGGGTAAGGGTTACGGTTAGCATTTAGTGTTAGGATTAGGGTTAGCATTTAGGATTAGGGTTAGGGTTAAGGATAGTCTTTAGGATTATGGTTAGGGTTAGGTTAGCATTTATGGTTAGGGTTAAGGTTAGATTTAGCATTTAGGGTTTGGGTTATGGTAGCTGTTAAGGTTAGTATTTAGGGTTAGGGTTAGGGTTAGGGTTAGCATTTAGTGTTAGCGTTAGCATTTAGGGTTAGGGTTAGGGTTAGAGTTAGCATTTAGGGTTAGGATTAATATTAGGATTAGCATTTAGGGTTAGCATTTAGTGTTAGCGTTAGCATTTACGGTTAGGGTTAGGGGTTAAGGTTAGAGTTAGTGTTAGAGTTACGGTTAGCATTTAGGGTTAGAGTTAGGGTTAGGGTTAGCATTTAACATTAGGGATAGGGTTAGGGTTAGAGTTAGGATTAGCGTTAGGGTTAGGGCTAGGGTTAGCATTTAGGGTTAGGGTTAGGGTTAGAGTTTCGGTTAAGGTTAGGGTTAGGGTTAATGTTAGGTTTAGAGTTAGGGTTAGGTTTAACATTTAGGGTTAGGGTTAGGGTTATTATTAGGGTAGGGTTAGGGTAGGGTTAAGGTTAGTGTTAGGGTTAGGGTTAGGGTCATAAGATCCAAAACACATGTTAGAGACATTACCATATTGCACTCTCTCCAATATTTATCAAACTTTTCTTTTATTGAGGTTACCATTTCTCTCATGAAGGAATCTCTAATTCTCTATCATCAATAGCATCATTAATTACTTGTTTCACTCTCTAAACTTTTGGAAGGTACAAAATTTGTAGTAGGATATTCACTACCAGAAATGACATGAGTAGCAAAACTAAAAACTTTTAGAAGTTTATAAATCTTCTCAACTTTTTTCCAATCCTCTGACGATGGTTCATAACTGTAGTGGGGTTATCTTTTTCCATATACAGAAAACACAAATTTAAACTTCAAAGCCACAGATAACATGTTGTAAGTAGAATTTCATCTTATAGGACAATCAATGATGAGTTTTTTCTCCTTCAAACGCTTACTCTCAGCAATCTCAACAAATATTTTAAATCTTGAATCATTAAAATTGACATACTTGATACTTTCACGAATTTTGTGTATAATACCTTTAATTTTACCTAGTCCATCAAACCAACAAATTCAGAATGTGTGCACAGCATCTAACATGAAACAAACTACCACCATGTTATAGGAAGCATTGTCAACAAATACTAAGAAGACTTTGTTTTCAATTTTCCAAGTCTTCAAACACTTGAAAATAGCATCTACAACATCAATGCCACCTTTAGGATCAAGTATTTTAACAAAACTCAAAATTCTTTTTTGAAGATTCCACCCTGCATCAATAAAGTGACATGTGATAACCAAATATTCAACAATTTGATAGCTTGATTTTCACATGTCAGTTGTCAAACTTATCTTCCTAATACCTTATAACAAAATCTTTAATTGTTTCTTTTGCCTCATATATTGCCAAGCAATCACTCCGAGCACTTTTGCGAAAAACTTTATGAAATTCACAATTAGCATATTGGAAGCCTTATATCCAAACTTCATCCTTAACAATATTGAAAGGATACTCATGAACCATAATTGCTGTAGTAATTATTTGTCTCATCTTTTCTTGGAAATATCTTGCATCTAGTATCACAAAGGGATTAACACTTGAATTAGAAGGTTGAAATGAAATTAATGGTTACTTCTTTTGTGCAGTAACATGTAATATCCTTTTTAAGCAACAACTAGAATGCCTCCATAAATGTAAAGTACTAGCTCTTTTTCAGCGTAAGAAAACATAAATTTTCAATACTTGCAAATAGCTTTTGTACTTTTAGAATTTTTAACTATCAAAATTGTTTCAAATTGGTAAAGTTTTCTTCCTTTTTTGTAATAACAGTTTCATTATCACTATTTTTATCAGTAACTTATTGATTTGTAATAGTTGTTGTCTGTATTGGTGCTTGTAATGCTGCAATTCTAGGATCTATTTTTGGCATTGAATGATTAATTTCTTCTCCATTTAAAGAAATAGAATTGGCCAATGAATCACTTGGAGTTACAGATCCAGCCATTTCTAAAACGTATTGTAATGCCTAAACAAAAAATAAGAGATAACTATCTCATTTTTTTTACTTTCATTATATCAATGACATAAAGTAGGAACTTTTTAATGAAGAGAAAAATTGATAAAATTTTATATTTAAAAAAGTAGAAACAACATCACAACACAAACAAAAAAATTGAACTTAAAAAAGGATCTTTGACAGAATAAAATCCTAACTGATGAAAAAATAATTAACATTATAACAATAAATATAAAAAATAATAAAATAAAAAATAATGACATGAGAAAGAAGAAAAAGAAGAAGATGAAGATGAAGAGGGTGGTAGAAAAACGTGTAGAGTGGAGAAGAAAATAGAGAATTTTGTGGAAATATGTTGAACATGTGTATGTTTGTTTCTTTATTAATGTGGAGGGAAAGTTTTTAGAATGATTTTATTTGATTGACTTTTGATACTCTAGCATAAAATATTAAAGATATTAAAAAATAAAAATATGCCTATATAATTAAAGAGACAAATGGCTTAGTAGATAAAGGTATTTTAATATTATAGAAGATCCAAATTCAAATCCTTCCAATTGTATTTTTACTAGTATAGTAAAACTCTATATATGATCTGACCTTTTAAAGAACATAGAATTTTTTTAATAGCCTGAACTTGTGACTATTTTCTATCAGGTCAGGCTATATATAGGCTAGGTTTCTGGCCCTGGCAGATCTAAAAATATTATCATGGGTCAATAATATATATAATATTAAAAAATATGCAAAAAAATATATAATGTAAAATATATTATAAAAATATACCGATAGAGAATATATTTTAAGGTACAAAAAATATGTATGTACATTTTACTAACGAAGCGGTCAATTCTTCATATCATAAAATTCATCGATAATAAAATATGTGTCAATTTTTTCAGCAACTTTTTTCTCAATGTAATTAAAAGATAATTAGCAAGAAATTCATCTTCCATTTTGTTTCTAAATTATTCTTCACAATATTTATAGCTAGAGAGGATCTCTCAGTTGTAGCAGTTGAAACAAAGAGAATTAACACCAAATGAATCAAGAAGGACTGTCACAAGAAGAAAAAGAATCCATTTTATCGATTTTGAAAATTTTTATTTAATTAAAAATATTAGTGATAATATCTTTTTCAGATTTTTTTAATGTTTAAGCTGGTTTGGACTTTTATTTATACTAGACTAAATATTAAATATATTTTTTAAATAATTAAATCATACTTAATAACTTATTACTATTAATTTTTTTAAAAAAATTGGGAATGCCTACATCACTTCCTCAACTCATAAGCTAAAGCCTCTCAATTGAAATCATAATATTCTATTACATTATAAATTAACACTTAAGTAATATAAAAAGAAAATAAAAATAACCGTATCTAATAAGTCATCCATGAATGCCACATTTCATAAAGTAACAAACACATATAAAATTTCGAATGATCAAAATGAGTAAAAACCCAACTCGGCCCTTATCTATTTTTACGAAGAACAAGACGTTCTTTGTCCAAAAAAAAAACACTTTGACTCTCAACCTTTTTATTTTAGAATAATACGATTCCTCTGTTAAAAATTCTGTTAAAATAGTAACAGATATTAATTTTGTGGGGTTTTATTTGTAATTTGTGGGGATTTTAAACTCCTACAAACTATTAACAAGTTTATTTTTGAAAATTCCTTCACCAGTGGTGCTTAAGGGGAGAAAGACCATTGCTGGAAATGATGTCGCAGAAAAAAATAATAACTGCAATAAGACAACCTTTTAAAAGAAAAATAGCATTGGTGGACGAAATTGTGATCACTACAACTTCGCACAACTAACCAGCAAGTGTACTGGGTCGTCCAAGTAATAAACCTTACGCGAGTAAGGGTCGATCCCACAGAGATTGTTGGTATGAAGCAAGCTATGGTCACCTTGTAAATCTTAGTCAGGCAAACTCAAATGGTTATGAATGATGAATAAAACATAAAGATAAAGATAGAGATACTTATGCAATTCATTGGTAGGAATTTCAGATAAGCGTGTAGAGATGCTGTGTTCCTTCCGTCTCTCTGCTTTCCTACTGTCTTCATCCAATCCTTCTTACTCCTTTCCATGGCAAGCTGTATGCAAGGGTTTCACCGTTGTCAGTGGCTACCTCCCATCCTCTCAGTGGAAATGTTCAACGCACCCTGTCACGGCACGGCTATCCATCTGTC
>NC_029774.3:109269664-109270710 GCF_000817695.3 Arachis duranensis | reverse complement strand
ATACTGAAAACAATGCCAAAAAGCGTATAAATTATCCGCTCATCACAACACCAAACTTAAATTGTTGCTTGTCCCCAAGCAACTGAGAATCAAAGTAGAATAAAAAGAAGAGAATATACAATGAATTCCAAAAACATCTATGAAGATCGGTATTAATTAGATGAGCGGGGCTTTTAGCTTTTTGCCTCTGAACAGTTTTGGCATCTCACTCTATCATTTGAAATTCAGAATGATTGGCTTCTTTAGGAACTTAGAATCCAGATAGTGTTATTGATTCTCCTAGTAAAGTATGATGATTCTTGAACATAGCTCCTTATTGAGTCTTGGCCGTGGCCCAAAGCACTCTGTCTTCCAGTATTACCACCGGATACATACATGCCACAGACACATAATTGGGTGAACCTTTTCAGATTGTGACTCAGCTTTGCTAAAAGTCCCCAATTAGAGGTGTCCAGGGTTCTTAAGCACACTCTTGTTGCCTTGGATCACAACTTTATTTCTTTCTTTTTCTTTCTTTTTCTTTCTTTTTTTCGTTTTCTTTTCTCCCTTTTTTTCGTTTTTCTCCTTCTCTTTTTTTTTTGTTTTGTATTCACTGCTTTTTCTTGCTTCAAGAATCATTTTTATGATTTTTCAGATCCTCAGTAACATTTCTCCTTTTTCATCATTCTTTCAAGAGCCAACATTCATGAACCACAAATTCAAAAGACATATGTACTGTTTAAGCATACATTCAGAAAACAAAAGTATTGCCACCACATCAAAATAATTAATCTGTTATAAAATTTAAAATTCATGCAATTCTTTTCTTTTTCAATTAAGAACATTTTTCATTCAAGAAAGGTGATGGATTCATAGGGCATTCATAACTTTAAGGCATGGACACTAAGACACTAATGATCACAAGACACAAACATAGATAAACATAAGCATAATTTTCGAAAAACAGAAAAATAAAGAACAAGAAAATTAAAGAACGGGTCCACCTTAGTGATGGAGGCTTGTTCTTCCTCTTGAAGATCCTATGGAGTGCTTGAGCTCCTCAATGT
>NC_029774.3:109269059-109269563 GCF_000817695.3 Arachis duranensis | reverse complement strand
ACAGAGTGTTCTTGGTGCTCCACCCTTATTTGTCCCATGTTGGAACTCAATTCTCCTAGGGAGGTGTTTAGTTGCTCCCAATAGTTTTGTGGAGGAAAGTGCATCCCTTGAGGCATCTCAGGGATTTGATGATGAGAGGGATCTCTTGTTTGCTCCATCTTTTTCTTAGTGATGGGCTTGTCCTCATCAATGGGGATGTCTCCCTCTATGTCAACTCCAACTGAATAACAGAGGTGACAAATGAGATGAGAAAAGGCTAACCTTGCCAAGGTAGAGGACTTGTCTGCCACCTTATAAAGTTCTTGGGATATCACCTCATGAACTTCTATTTCTTCTCCAATCATGATGCTATGAATCATGATAGCCCGGTCTATAGTAACTTCGGACCGGCTGCTAGTGGGAATGATTGAGCGTTGGATAAACTCCAACCATCCTCTAGCCACGAGTTTGAGGTCATGCCTTCTCAATTGAACCGGCTTCCCTCTTGAATCTCTCTTCCATTGG
>NC_029774.3:109266844-109267786 GCF_000817695.3 Arachis duranensis | reverse complement strand
TGTGGGGGCTTTGTTTGGCTCTGTTTTGAGAGAAGCTCTTCCTGCTTCCTCTCCATGGTGACAGAGGGATATCCTTGAGCCTTAAACACCAAGGATTCTTCATTCACTTGAATGATCAATTCTCTTCTATCAACATCAATCACAGCCTTTGCTGTGGCTAGGAAGGGTCTGCCAAGGATGATGGATTCATCCATGCACTTCCCAGTCTCTAGGACTATGAAATCAGTAGGGATGTAATGGTCTTCAACTTTTACCAGAACATCATCTACAAGTCCATAAGCTTGTTTTCTTGAGTTGTCTGCCATCTCTAGTGAGATTTTTGCAGCTTGCACCTCAAAGATCCCTAGCTTCTCCATTACAGAGAGAGACATGAGGTTTACACTTGACCCTAGGTCACACAAGGCCTTCTTGAAGGTCATGGTGCCTATGGTACAAGGTATTGAGAACTTTCCAGGATCTTGTCTCTTTTGATGTAATTTCTGCCTAGACAAGTCATCCAGTTCTTTGGTGAGCAAAGGGGGTTCATCCTCCCAAGTCTCATTTCCAAATAACTTGTTATTTAGCTTCATGATTGCTCCAAGGTATTTAGCAACTTGCTCTTCAGTGACATACTCATCCTCTTCAGAGGAAGAGTACTCATCAGGGCTCATGAATGGCAGAAGTAAATCCAATGGAATCTCTATGGTCTCATTTTGAGCCTCAGATTCCCATGGTTCCTCATTGGGGAACTCATTGGAGGCCAGTGGACGTCCATGGAGGTCTTCCTCAGTGGCGTTCACTGCCTCTTCCTCCTCTCCTAATTCGGCCATGTTGATGGCTTTGCACTCTCCTTTTGGATTTTCTTCTATATTGCTTGGAAGAGTACTAGGAGGAAGTTCAGTAATTTTCTTGCTCAGCTGACCCACTTATCCCTCCAAATTTCTAATGGAGGACCTTGTTTCA
>NC_029774.3:109244783-109265895 GCF_000817695.3 Arachis duranensis | reverse complement strand
TCAGCTAAAAACTGATGAGGATCTTCCAATGGAAGTCCATGGAACTTGCAATTCTGTTGCATTAGAGAAACTAATTGAGGCTTAAGCTCAAAGTTGTTTGCTCCAATGGCAGGGATAGAGATGCTTCTCCCATAGAAGTCGGGAGTAGGTGCAGTAAAGTCACCCAGCACCTTCCTTGCATTGTTGGCATTGTTGTTGTTTTCGGCTGCCATGAGTTCTTCTTCTTTGAAGATTTCTGTTAGGTCCTCTACAGAGAATTGTGCCTTAGCTTCTCTTAGCTTTCGCTTCAAGGTCCTTTCAGGTTCAGGATCAGCCTCAACAAGAATGCTTTTGTCTTTGCTCCTGCTCATATGAAAGAGAAGAGAACAAGAAAATGTGGAATCCTCTATGTCACAGTATAGAGATTCCTTGAGGTGTCAGAGGAAAAGAAAAATGGAAGGCAGAAGTAGAAGAATTCGAACTTATCAAGAGAGATAGGGTTCGAATTATTCATTGAGGAATAGTGTTAGTCCATAAATAGAAGGATGTGAGAAGAGGGGAAGTAATTTTTGAAAATTAAGTAAAAGATTTTGAAAACATTTTGAAAAACACTAATTGATTTTCGAAAATAAAAGTGGGAAAGAAATCAAGTGATTTTTGAAAAAGATTTTGAAAATTAATGACTTGGCTATCAAGAAAAGATGATTCAAACATTAAACCTTTCTCAACAGAAAAGGCAACATACTTGGAATGTTGAATCAAATCATTAATTGATAGCAAGTATCCTTGAAAATAGAAAGAAATTGATTTTGAAAAAGATTTGATTGAAAATATATGATTTGAAAAAGATTTGATTTTGAAAAACTTTGAAAACTAAAAAAAATTGATTTGAAAACAAAATCTTCCCTCTTGTGCCATCCTGGCGTTAAACGCCCAGAATGGTGCACATTCTGGCGTTTAACGCCCAAATCACTACCCTTTTGGGCGTTAAACTCCCAGCCAGGCACCCTGGCTGGCGTTTAAACGCCAGTTTGCCTTCTTCACTGGGCATGTTGAACGCCCAGCTTTTTCTGTATAATTTCTCTGCTGTATGTTCTGAATCTTCAATTCTCTGTATTATTGACTTGAAAAGACACAAATTAAAAATATTTTTGGATTTTTAATAATGAGGAAAAATCAAAATGCAACTAAAATCAAATAACAATGCATGCAAGACACCAAACTTAGCAGTTTGTATACTACTGACACTAACAAAATGAGAATCCAAACTTAGCAATTTGTATACTACTGACACTAATGAGAATGCATATGAGACACATAAACACTCAAGTCAAGAGGAATTAAAGATCCGAGTAATGAAATCATCAAGAACATCTTGAAGATCACTTAAGACACATGAATGAATGCAAGAAAAACAGAAGCATGCAATTGACACCAAACTCAACATGAGACTCTAGACTCAACAAGAAACATAAAGTATTTTTGGTTTTTATGATTTTGTAATTTTTTTTTTGGTTTTTTTTTTCGAAAATTAAGTGAAAAAGAAAATAAAGATATCAAAATTCTTAATGAGAATTCCAGGAATCATGCAATGTTAGTTCTAAGACTCCGGTCCAGGAATTAGACATGGCTTCATAGCCAGCCAAGCTTTCAAAGAAAGCTAGGACATTGCATTCAAGAGCTAAATTGATGAAAATCAATCAGCTTTGGTGATGATAAGAACATCACTTTGAAACACTAGAATTCATTCTCAAGAACTCTGAAGAAAAAATACCTAATCTAAGCAACAAGATGAACCGTCAGTTGTCCAAACTCAATAATCCCCAGCAACGGCGCCAAAAACTTGGTGGACGAAATTGTGATCACTACAACTTCGCACAACTAACCAGCAAGTGTACTGGGTCGTCCAAGTAATAAACCTTACGCGAGTAAGGGTCGATCCCACAAAGATTGTTGGTATGAAGCAAGCTATGGTCACCTTGTAAATCTTAGTCAGGCAAACTCAAATGGTTATGGGTGATGAATAAAACATAAAGATAAAGATAGAGATACTTTTGTAATTCATTGGTAGGAATTTGTTAGACCTTCTGGATTCTCTTGAATGCCGCCATCAGTTCTAGCTTATACCACGAAGATTCCGGTTAAAGAATCCAAGAGATATCCACCCAATCTAAGGTAGAACGGAGGTGGTTGTCAGGCACACGTTCATAGGTGAGAATGATGATGAGTGTCACGGATCATCACATTCATCAAGTTGAAGAAAAAGTGATATCTTAGAACAAGAACAAGCGGAATTGAATAGAAGAACAATAGTAATTGCATTAATACTCGAGGTACAGCAGAGCTCCACACCTTAATCTATGGTGTGTAGAAACTCCACCGTTGAAAATACATAAGAACAAGGTCTAGGCATGGCCGAACGGCCAGCCTCCAAACGTGATCAAAAGATCTAAAAATGATCAAAAGATCAAAAGATCAAAAGATCAAAAGATGAAAATAAAATAGTAAAAGGTCCTACTTATAGAGAACTAGTAGCCTAGGGTTTACAGAGATGAGTAAATGACATAAAAATCCACTTCCGGGCCCACTTGGTGTGTGCTTGGGTTGGGCCCTCTTGGAGTTAAATGCCAGCTTTGGTGCCAGTTTGGGCGTTTAACTCCCATCCTTGTGCCAGTTCCGGCGTTTAACGCTGGAATTTCTGAGGGTGACTTTGTACGCCGGTTTGGGCCATCAAATCTTGGGCAAAGTATGGACTATCATATATTGCTGGAAAGCTCAGGATGTCTACTTTCCAACGCCATTGAGAGCGCGCCAATTGGGCTTCTGTAGCTCCATACAATACACTTCGAGTGCAGGGAGGTCAGAATCCAACAGCATCTGCAGTCCTTTTTAGTCTCTGAATCAGATTTTTGCTCAGGTCCCTCAATTTCAGCCAGAAAATACCTGAAATCACAGAAAAATACACAAACTCATAGTAAAGTCCAGAAAAGTGAATTTTAACTAAAAACTAATAAAAATATACTAAAAACTAACTAGAACATACTAAAAACAATGCCAAAAAGCGTACAAATTATCCGCTCATCAAGCATCGGACAAGAAATGAAATAAGATAACATTAATGTTGATGATATTTTATTGGTGATGATGATAGTAGAGGAAATAACGATTATGTTAAAACATGGCTACACATTAGAAATAGTAGATGTAGAAATGCTAATGATGAGGATCAAGAAGGTGGTGGTAGTAGTGGTCATGGTTGGTTATATTGTTGAAAACAACTTTGTGGGAGTTTAAAACCTCCACAAATTACAAATAAAACTCCCACAAAACTAATTTTTGTTACTATTTAACAAATTTTTTAATAGAAGGGTCGTATTGTCCTAAAATAAAAAGGTTGAGAACTAAAGTGTCCTTTTTTTGGACAAGGGACACCTTGTCCTTCGTAAAAATGGATAAGGACTGGGTTTGGTTTTTGCTCTTATAGAAAACAAATAAGACACCTATTATCTATGGTTGAATTAAACACCCTCAGAAAAATAGACCATCCATAAATAAAAAATAAAAAAACTGTGAAAGGAAATAAATCCAATTATTAGCAAGTAATAGAACTACAATACAGCGAAGAATACAACAAATTCAACACAATAGAATGCAATTTCATCTATTTCCACCAATCCAACATTCTAAAAAATAAAAACTTACTTCTAAATACCACTTAACTGGAGTGCCCACTTGTCTCCCTACAGCTTTACACTTGCGATGCCTACCCTTGGCTTGAGAAGCTTCACTTAAAGCATATGTCTCTCATTGATAATGACCTCAACCTTATTGTTGGGTCCTTTCCTTCCTTTAAGAAACTCGTTTTCATATGCTGCAAATATTTTGGGATCACTTGAATTAGAACAACACACAAAAAGTTAAAACTACTTACTAAATCAATTTAAAGTAAAAAGAAAACAAAGCCAATGCAACCAAGGTCCAAATCA
Organism: Arachis duranensis; assembly: GCF_000817695.3. Lineage (NCBI taxonomy): Eukaryota > Viridiplantae > Streptophyta > Magnoliopsida > Fabales > Fabaceae > Arachis > Arachis duranensis. The sequence continues at coordinate 109,261,930 of NC_029774.3, read as the reverse complement.
CAATGAAAAGTATGGCACCTTGTAACACCCTAATATTCAAATCCTTACGCTCGAGTTATAAGTCAATAATAATAAGGTGGTACGACTCTCAATGTGGATTTATAATATGTATATAAATGAAAGGAAGTATTAAACGAGAAGCATGAAAGGTGTAAAATAAAATCGTGATCGAAAATGCTCACGTATCAATGAAAAAGAAAGTAAAACGCGTTCGAAAAACAAAGATAAAACATTAAGGACGAATAGAATAAAGACAGAATATATATAAACATAAGTATAATAGCCACTAGTCGTGACCTGCGAAGTTTAAGCCGGCTAGGATTAGAGTAATAAAATTCAGTTTGATAACAGTATTTTCTATCTCTCCCAAAATATACATAAAGGCCTCTATAAGCAAGTCCCAAAAGAAATAAATACATACATATAAGTATTTCAAAATAAACACAGAGAGATTCTAAACAAAATATAAATAGAAGTCCAGTAAGCTTCGCCATCTCTCAGATGAATCAGAGCTCACTGCTGAGTACCAGAACCTGCATCTGAAAAAGAAGAGATATATACGGAATGAGAACTCCTGATCCATGGGTTTTCAGTACGGTAAAAGTGCCAAAAAGATACTGCATAAGGAAACAGAAACTCACTAAGAAATCTTAAACTCCATATCTCATTATATCCATCTTAAGTTATCTCTAATCCATAACTTGGCAACTATCATAAGGGGATTCCAATTCTAACTCAATGTTTCTTATACTTTCAAAACTCTCCAATAGAATAGAACCAACCTTCAGCATCAACCAACACCAGCATGAGGAGCCTCTCAGGTGAGCAAGCACAAGCAATACAAACAAGTAATACACAAGTAGATCCAAGTAAAGCAAGTAGTATATAATCATATAACATATACAATTAGGCAAACCATTACAATTAAGCAAACCCAAAAAAATTAAACATATGCAAATGATGTATGCCTATTCTATAGCCGATAAGTCTCATCTATCGGTTATCAAGCTAACCCGATATATCCGGTAGCGAGCCTTAGACAGTCCCTAAGCGCGCATCCCTAAGAGTCTATGCATGTAATCATAATCATTCATTAATCAATTCTCATCTCATTAGAGGAATCCAGGGATTTAAAGTTCCTGGTCACAACTTGCGACGAATGGTCAATAGAATCTCAAATCTCAACTTGGAGCAAGTAGAGTCGACCCACTACATCTACCCAGGGAAATTCGGGACTGAGATAAATTCTCAAATCACATATCATTCTCAACTAGGAGCAAGTGAGGGTGAACCACTGAATCTATCCTGGGAGACTCAAACCATAACCCGCAGCAAGTAGAACAATGCCACTGCATCTTCCCAGGCATGTATATCTCAATCAAAATCAATCTCATTATCAATTCCCTTATTAATATCATTCTCAATTTCATTAACAACCTCCTCTTCAATCTCATCTCAATTCATATTTAATCTCAATCAAACTCATTCGACATCATAATTCATCATCATAGTTAATTACCACTCATCATCATAATAATCCTAATCATACATCACTTCACATTTTGTTCATCTTCTTTCAATTTACTAAAAACTCTTTAGTTTGTTCCTAACTCCTCTATCCTTAATTACACTGTCTCTAAACTCTTATCGGAGTTTATAAAAATTTAGAAGGATAAAAGAATCCTTAAAAACTCAAAAATTCAAGTTATGGAAAACTGAGTAGTCATGCATACACATACCTCATGCAGACGCATGGGTGCAAAATTTAGCAAAGTCGCGTATGCGAGAAATTTGGGCATTGGGTACGTTCACGTACGCATGAAATATGTCGCATACACATAAGTGTTGGACAGATACCAACTCCCACGTACGCACGATGGGTTCTGCATACACATGACATACCCGAACTTGAAAAAGCTTATATGTTAAAACAAACTAATTTTTCAGCCCAAATTTCAAACATTCATATCTTTTTTCACAAATTTCATTTTTCAACCATTCTTGAACCGTTGGAAATGAATTTTCATATAAAAATATTAGTTTTGTAAAATTTTTAACTTCAAAGACCGAGTTACGGCCCGCCAAAGTTGGCCAAAAATAAGTTTTTAACTAAAAACAGGATTTACCAACTTTTTCAAAAGTTTACAAGGCAAAACAGTTTTAATATCAACAAAGGACCCCAAACCACTCTAATTCACACATTCACAGTCCACTAAACTCAAACCTACTTCAATTACACATTTTAACTCAATTTCATCAATTCCACACCTCAAAATCTTAAATTTTTACTATTCTATCAATAATTTCAATTCCCACACATTCAATATCCAAATTTCATTCAACTCATACATCATCACACAATACATTCACCAACTTACCATTCTTACCTTTTCTGGTCTCCGGCCCAAATTTACAGCCTTCGACCCAATATCCGTCAATTCAATACATAATTTATAAATACATTATTACCATCCAACTCATCGAATTCCACAATACATCAACTATGCATAATTACACAATCCTCATCCAAATCATCAATTGCAACAACATCTCAACTACACATATCAATTCCAACTAAATATACAATTGAAACCTATTTCTAGGGGCATCTAGCTTAGGATTTCACAGTATATTATACGGTATTTAAATGAAACTTAAACCGTATCTTTAACGACGGTGGTTCACACCCAACACTTGAATTCACTTCTCAATGATACCCAATTTTGAATATCCACTTCAAGGCTCACCCAAAAGCTCTACAAGCTAATTTCAAGTTCTCAAGGTATACCAAAATCACGCAACACTCTAATATAAATAATTTCACACATACATCAACCTAGGGTTCATGAAACTTCATAAATCACAAGAATTTGGTGATCTCTTATCTTAACCCACAAAATTTATTGATGAAATTCACCAATAGCTCATACTAGAGCAGCCCTAAACAACCAAAATCACAAGATTTCTCAAAACCATAACTAAATTTTAAATTGAACATGTTCTACAAAAATGGGGTGAGAGAATTTCAAAATTATTACCAATATTTTTAGATAGAATTATAGAGGATGAGATGAGCTTCGTGTGGTCGTAAACGGTGCGACAATCGGAGAACTGGAGAGGAAGTTATGGTGGTTTGAATGTATCAAAGGCTAGGATTTTCTCTCTTCTTCCATCTCTTCTTCAATTTTAGCATGAAACACCTATGAATGAGGTTTGGTTGCTGAGTGGCCATTAATAAAGGCTTATATATGTTAGATTTGGGTCCAACTTGGGTCTGGTTTACTTATGTAGCCCGTTTAGCCCAACTTTGGGCCAAAACTTTTAAAATTAACATTTTTAATTCACGTTTTAAATATTTTTACCTTCTAAATTATGAATTTTAACTTTTTAACTTTCTTCACTCAATTAATTTTCTCAGGCATAGTACTAGACAGATCTAAGCTAGTATAGCCGGTCAAATTACCAATGTGTGTTTTTATACAAATATCATCTTTCAATTGTCAAATGACGATTGTTAAATTTTCCAACCCTTTTTGCCCTCATTTAATAAATTACTTATTTAATTATGATTTGACCGAGTTTTACAGGCCTCAATCTTGATCTTGCCATCCTAACATCAAAGTTTTCATTGCAGACTTTATGCAATTTACAACAGTATAATTTATGCAAACAATTATCGGATATACTGACAAACACAACTACAACCACAATTTTTACTATAGACGGCAACTTTAAACTCTTAATAACAATATTTAATACATATTTAAACTTAAAATAATAGAGTTTAACTTTTTAAGATAAATAGAGTTTAATGGTTTAAAATAATACTGATATTGATTCTTGAAAAGTCTAAAGTGAATGATAACAAAGAATTATTTAATTACCATGGTGTGTGGGTAAAAAGTTTTGAGGTGAACAATATTTAGTGAAAAGAGAAGAGCGTATCGAAAATCAAATGCATTGTTTAGCACTTTTTCCTACCGAGCCCAGTGTTTCTTTCTTATTCACAGCAAGCCTGCCAACAATAACAACATACAAAAATCACAAAATAGCATATAGAAAACTAAACTTAAGTATCCAAATTTTGAGAGAAACCAAAAGGATTATGGCAATTAAAACAAAATACTTTCAACTTGAAAATAAGCATGCAAAATAGCTCTAACCCTCGATAAAGAAAATGTAGCTGAAAGCCCAAATAAAAAATATAAAAAAATTCAGAAGCATGAAAAGAGGGAGAGAGATCGAGAGAATGCATATATGAGAGGGCACTGGTTGAGATCTCAGGTCATAATGTGTCAACCAGTTGTTGAGGTTCCAGAAAGCATGAAGTCAAGAGACATATGGGACTCATTTAGCATTACCAGTATCCCACCGACTGAACTAACTAGCGTCGTCACCATGATTATGCTCTTAGACGACGAATTCCAGTAGCTAGGGTTAGGGTTTTGGGTGGAGACGTAGCTAGGGTTAGGGTTTTGGGTGGGGACGTAGGGACTGGTAATCTCAGAACAATAAAAGAAGAAATTGGCCAAGATTAAAGAGACATACAAACCTGAAGATGGAAACAAGAGTGAAGAGGTAGGGTTTGGGAGTAAGACTGAGAGAGAACGTGAATGGCAGTCACAGAGAGAGAGAGAGAGAGAGAGAGAGAGAGAGAGAGATGGTTTCGAAGCCGACAGTGTGAGCGGTTGACTTTTATGACGAAGAAGGAGATCCATAAAGAAATTTTAATATCGGATGGAGAAACAGGACATAGACTATCAAGAGTTGATGATCTAGAGACATCAGTAGTAGCATCATTAAAAATAAGTTCATAAGAGGTAAATTGATCCCAAATGCGTTCAATATACGCTAGAAAATCATAAATAGCCTGACCAAGTTCTTGCTTTAAGAATGTGAAGTTCCTTAAGCAATTGATTTCAAGTCCATGCCTGTGATTGCTGCTATTGCTGATGTGTCTATCTCATCTATTCTATATAGTTTATCTCCTATTTTTTTATTTAATATTGTGTCTTTTCTTAAACAATTTATCTCCTTCTTGAATAATATTTCTAGTGTTCTGATACCAAGTTAGAGACACAAAGATTAAAGAAAATGTATACAAATATATATACTAATAATTACAACTAGAAAAACTAACAACTCCACTAAACCTTCACTTACAGCACTAATTTTCTATTGTACCAACTATACTAACCTAATCTACTAATTATACATTATACTCTAATAAACCTTAAATAAAAAAAATATATATTTAAAAAATATAATAAGAGTGTAAATAATAGCATTAACTCTTCTTCCTACTATAATTTATATATAAATAGTTTTTGTAAGATTCTGGTAATAAATTATTGATGTCTTATGCCTTTATTAGATTTTATGAGAAAATATTAATATCCAAGAGGGTGTGATGATAACCCAAATTTTATTTGAGACAATATAATGACTCTATCAATAGTAACAAAGATCAGTCCAAAATTTAAATAATCTAGCATAAAATTGAAGGTTCTATTAATTTTTTGTTTATTTTACATTTTTTCAAAACTACCTCCATTTATATTCAAATTTTATTTTTCTAGGTTAAACCAATCAACCTCTAATTGAAAGGGGACAATAATCACTCAAAAGAATAAATATTACACCAATAAATATTATATACCATAGATTATCAAAATAAAAATGTTATTCATATACTAAAATCGGTTATTATGAATTAATTTTAATTTGCATCTAACATGATTGTTGTCAAAAATATTTTGCCGAATTTATGTGTATTGCCTTGCATCACTTGATTGGAAAGGTCAATAACCACTCAAAGAAATTTTTATATTTTTTTTTCACAAAATCTCTTTTCTTTTTTTTTTTTACAATAAATGGATGATCGGAATTACCAACTACCGAAAAATATAATCTGTTAAGTGTATCAGCCTATCAAGTGCTTTCACATGTGTTGAGAAACATAATAAAAAGAGCAAAAATATATATATACAAAAAAACAATTACTACATAAGTATATTTATGTATAAATATATGTATTATTTAACTCAATTTTAATTTATATTTTGTATTTCAATATATATTGTATGCCGATATCTAAAAGTATATGGGAAATGGTAGGTTGAGATATCACATTCCTGTAGAGGCAACACGAGCCTAATACATGGGGTGAAATTTCACCTATTTGAAATTTTGTATTATATGTGTCTGTGATTATGAGTAGCCTAAACAAATTACATTGGCTAGTTCAAGTGGTTCAACATTAAAGAAGTATACATAGTCTAAAGTATCCTTCGAAGAAATATCAGATATTGTAACTGTTGTCTATAAACATGATTTTACATTTCCGCAGCGAAGGATTTGCCACAACCACAAGTTTGTGTCGCATTCGGATTCTTGAAAGAGAAACCTCCCCAAATCAAGGCATCACTATAATCCAACTGCATGCCAAATATGAAGAGTAGGCTCTTAGGATCGCAAACTGCAAATACAGATGGAGAAGCCAAAAATGTCAAGTGGTAACTTATATACGGCAGTTCATTTCAATCTTCATTAAGTAAGAAAGTAATAATATTCTAATTTCTAAGCAATGAAAAGTACATTCATTCAAAGAGTAAATAAATAAAGAAATGCAGTGCTAACTGCTGTTTGAAATGAGCTAACAAAGTTCTAGCAAACGAAGCCTAAACAGAAGTTCATGTTAAACACCAAGATTTTAATCCAGTCTAAGATTAAAATTCATGCCTACCGGAGCAATATAGAGCTAGCAGATAATTTGCTACAATCATTCAAAATAATAATATTAGAAATAATTACAACTAGCCGATACATGTTGCACAAAAAAATGGCCATAAACTGCTCCATAGACAGCATTATATATCAGGATTTTCACAAATTCTTAACTCATTAAGAATTCATACCAATTGCCTAAACCCTAAACCCACATAGATCATATTATGCTGGTCAAACAGCTCAATTAGGAGATTATAAACACAACATCAATAAGAACCAGAAGATGAAATCATACCAATTATAAAACCATTGTACTTAATGATGGAGTCATCTGACCTTGTATTAGTCTTGTCCTCAAAATCCATAGTGTACGACATACCAGAGCACCCACCCTGTTTTACACCTATTCTTAAACATAAATCCTCACTTCGCTCAGACTTCATCTTATTCAAGTGCTTCAGTGCATTATCCGTAAGTGATATTGCAGGTGCCACAACCCTAGATGCAGGTGCACCTAAAAAATTTTCAAAAGGAGTTTGAGAATGAAAGTAAAAGATTGGATTAGGACAACATGTAGACATCGAGAAAAGGTATAACACACATGCCACTGCATACAAAATTCAAAGTACATGACAACAGCAGAAAAACTCAAGCTTATTCAAGGAGTGAGTTGGAGGAACACAAAGTAACGCATCAGATAATTCATATAGTCCATTATCCATCCCCTAAATCTATTATATGCATATTATTTCTATGGTTTTATTATTTGGATTCAACTCTGATTCACTGACTCTGATGCCAATTCTGTGATCAAAGCTGTTAAGTTAAGTATTGATTAATTACCTTGTGATGACAAACATATTTGATTATTGTTCATGCCCTGGGTCGAGCTGTACGACCCGGGCTGATTGAAGACGAGTCGACCGACCTCTTCAAGTCAAGACTATCCGATCTCTTCTCAAAGAGCTCGGCCAAATCATCAGGAAAACCCAAAAAGGGCCCAAACAGAGGAACACGACCCAAGTCCATGGACAGCCCAAGCCTAGAGAGATAAGGGCGGTTCCCTGAAAGATAAGATGACTTCACTCAGAAGATAAGATAAGATAACTATCTTATCCCAAAGGAAGATCACCCCACACCATTATAAATACATTGGAGCACCCAGGTATAACTCATACTCTGATTCTACTAAAAACATGCTTAATACCCTTGATAACTTAAGCATCGAAGTTCCTTGCAGGTACCACCACCCTCCGGTGACGAAGGATCAGCACCACCACCAAGTCCAACAAGTCGGACATGGCAACTTTGACCAGTACAGAAGATCTCGTCTGAGATTGACCTACAGTTTCAGGTAACCCTTGGAACATTGGCGCCATTGCCGGGGAACTTGGAAGTCATCCCATCACCATGGAGGACAACCATGACAACGATCATAACTCTGATCTACAAAACAGGACGCCGCATAAGAATGCAGACACTACACCAAAGGATACTCCTCAACCAAACCAAGATAAGAGTCCACCAAATGCAGAAATCCTGGAGGCACTTCAAGCTCAACAAGATCGCCTCAAACAACTCGAAAAAGAGGTTGAGCATCAATAAGAGGCCGAGAATGACCTATTGATGATTAAATTTTTGACGGTTTAGAATTTCACTAATGAAATCTCGTTGTAAAGTATAGTCTCTAAACCAACAATAATATTTTCATACAAAAATTTGTTTGTAACAAGTACAAACCCCTAAAATCTACAAACCGAAGTATTTAAACCTCGGGTCGTCTCTCAAAGGACTTGCAGAGTAGTGTTCTTGTTATTGGTTAGGGATTTGTTTATTATGGGGTTTTGGATGAGAAAAGTGAATAGCAAATGGTAATGAAATTTGATTAACAAAATGGTCTTGGCAAGGTTTGGTTGTCAAAGGTCTTCATCATCATCACTAGCCACAAGTATGGTAGTTGCAAGGATTAATTCCACCTAGTTATCCTTTAATCAAATGGCAAAGGAAAGTCAAGTGTGTTATATCAATCCAAGTCCATAAGTCCTAGCCTTTCACTAATTGAAGTAATGAAGGCTAGAGTCAATGGTTATCAACTATCAATCATTTGGACACTAGTAACTCAAGAAATCCTAAGTTACCTTCTCAAGCCAAGAACATAAAATTCTATTCTAACATCCTTTCAAGCATTTCATCAAACACTTGGAAGGTGCAAAAGGAAAGTATAGTAAATCACAACAAGAATGAATTCTAACTACAATTAAATGCAAAGAATTAACAACAACGATCAAGAAAATCACAATTATTATGAATTACCTCAAATTGCTTTATTGAAAGAAAATAAAAGAACAACAATAGATCCACAACAAAGTGAAGAATCACAAGAATTAAATTACAAAACTAGAGAGAGGAGGAAGAGAAGAACAAGAATTGATAGAGGAAGAGTGAATTGGAGCATGAATTAAACCTAGATCTAAGATGAGAGATTAACCTAAACCTAATCCTAATTCTAGAGAGAAGAGAGAGCTTCTTTTTCTAGAAAACTAACTCTAAACTAATCCTAATGTCCTAATGAAACATAACATAACCTAACATTCAAAAGATAGATGCCTTCCCCTTCAATCCTTTGTCCTTTTAATGCATCTTGGTGCCAAAGTTTGTTGCACTGGGCCCCACAGCTTCCCAGAAATCGCTAGACACGGGTTTCATTTAAAAATCACGTGCGGCCTTCGGCGCGGACGCGCACGGTACGCGTGCACGTCCCTGGCCAATATCGCAATGTGCGCACGAGCGCCTTGTGCGCGTGCGCGTCCTTGGCCAAGGTCAAGTCTTTGGCTTTTTGTGCTTCTCTCCATTTGCATGCTTCCTTCCTTGCTCCTTTGATCCATGCCTAGCCTATCTTAACCTGAGATTACTAGCAAACACGTCAAGGCATCTTATGGAATCAAGGATGAATTAAAATTACCAAAGTAAAGGCTTAAAAAAATATGTTTTTACATTCAAGCACAAATACGGGAGAGATGGTAAAACCATGCTAATTCATTGGTTAAATGTGAGAAAAGGTCATCAAAATACCCTAAATTCAACACAAGATAGACCCTAAAAATGGGGTTTATCAACTTCCCCACACTTAAACCTTAGCATGTCCTCATGCTAAATAAGAAGGAACTAAGGGGTATGGCATTTATTAAATGCAACTAAACTACATGAAATTTACCTAAATGCAGTACCTAAAGTGAATGAAACTGCTTGGTTCAAACAAATCCATTTCCAAGAAAGCATGTGTACGCACAAGAGCTAGAGCAATAGGAATCAAGTCTAAATCACAATTGTATTGGATAATCAAAAGAATTATAAACTTGCATGAATATAGATGATAGTGGTGAAAACATGTAATTTGAGCTTTGGAACCCTCACCGGATGTGTATCCGCTCTTTTCACTCAAGTGTTTAAGGGTTAATTCAGTCGATTCTTTTCTAATCATGTTTTTCCAAGATTTGATCTTCTTCTAACAATCAACACTTAATCCATGCATGCATACATTCATCATGAGGTCTTTCATGGGTTGTAATGGGGTTAGGGTCAAGGTAGGATCATATATGGATAAGTGGATTAGAGTTGGACCTTTGATGAGCTTAAACTTTCCCACCTAACCTATATAGTGACCTATATAATTGAATTTTAACCTAACTACCCATCTTTCACTTTCCATCTACTCATGCATATTCTTTTCTTTTCACAACACTTATGCATTGATCTTTTATTGAGCTTGCTTTGGGGCATTTTGTCCCCTTTTTATTATTTTTCTCTTTTTCTTTTTTTTCTTTATATATATTTTTCTTTCTTCTTTTTTCTTTTCTCTTTTGTTTTTCTCATCATTTTTCTTTCTTTCAAGAATCAATGCATAAGGTTTTACATTTAATCAATACATGAGCATACACCAATTCACTAATATACAAAAAATACAAAACTTCCCTTTTTTTCCCAACCAATGTTCCCAAGTTTCCCCAAACTTGAATAATAGTCACTCTCACTAGCCTAAGCCAATCAAAGATCCAAACAAGGGACTTCATTGTTTTCTGCTTTAGGACTTGTAATGTGCTAAAATGAAGAGTGATTGGGTTAAGCATAGGCTCAAAGTTTGGTTGCAATGGATGGTAATAGGTAGGCTATTTGGTTAAGTGAGCTAATAAAATAATGGCCTCAATCATATAAATGCATGAATACAAGGAGTAATTGGACATATAGAATTAGGCAAATCAAGGATTACAATCATAGCAAGAGAATAATTGCACACAAGAAGGAAAAATAAGTGGTTATAGGATGTAACCACATTAATAGGCTCAAAACTCACTTGCTTGTGTTCTTAGCTCAAAACATGCTTCACAAAATATAGAATTTCAAGCAAGTTCCACAAAATTTTTCCAATCAATTGGGTTGGTGCCCTATAGTTACTTAGAAAATCTCAATATTTGACTAAACATTGTTGTGATTGAGAAATTCTAAAAATTTCCTAGTTTATCCTTTCCTTTTCAATCAAACACTTTCTTATGCAAAAAGGGTAACTTAGCTAAGTTTTAGCAATTCCAAAACAATTCCTAATCACAACCACAAGCTAAAAGAAAAAAAAAATATGCAAAAGTATATAAAGAGAAATCCAACTAAAAGTATGAAATCTAGCATCCAAAATATCTAAAATCCAAAATATGCAACAACTAAGGTGAAAGTATCCAAAATAAATCAAAATAACCAAAATGACAAGTATATACAAAAGTGTGCAAAATAAGATGACTAGGTAAATAGCTAAAATATTCACCGGTCCTCTAATGGTGCCACCGGCAACCTCCCCACACTTAAGATCAAGCATCGTCCTCGATGCTAATCTTGAGAATTAGGGAAAGGGATACCGGTAGGCTCTGGCTGTGGCTGTGGTACCGGCTGAGGCTGAGTCTCCTAAGTCTGAGGTGGTATCTCCATGTGAACCGGCTCCTCCTCATGAGTTCCCTTGTCGTGTAAATCGGCTTGCTCCTCCTCATGGGTCTCCTCATCTGAACCAGAGGACTCTGGAAGAGGGAATAGCTCAAGGCCCTGGGCCACAAACATCTTATCAATCCGATCCAGTCGGCGCATGATCTGGCGCTTGCCGCGCTCCATGAACCAGAAGAGACGCTGAACCAGTACCTAGGTCGGCTGAGGTATGGGCGGTGCTGGTAAAGGAAGTGCTGCAGCTGAAGTAGGTGCTTCTGCAGGGGCTGATGATGAAGAGGGTCCAGCTCCCTCAACTGCTGCTCTAGCCCGAGATTGGCATCGGGAGGCAGGCTTCTCGTGCACCCAGGATCCCCATGGAATAGTAACTGGCTCCTTCGCAGGGAGTGGTGGGGGTAGTGATACATCATCCTGGTGCCACGGAACACCGGCCCTCTGGATCATCTGAGTGATCATAACCGGGAAAGGAAAGATGCCTCTGATATGGGATCTCCACATGAATCGCCTGATCAGCTGGGGGTAGTAAACCTCTTTCCTCTCTAGCACACAGCTGATCAGGATCAGCATAGCAATCGGGATCTCTGTATAGTAGGTAGTAGGCATGACGTAGTGAGCAAAGATATGCTGCCAAGTCTTGACCTCTCGGCTCAGATAACTGAAGTGCATCCCCTTGGGTGCCTTGTTCTCAGCATCCATAACCCAAGGGGCCTCTGGAATGGCTACCACTGCTCGCAGTGCATCAAAATCGAAGGTCATATGGTGAAGCTCTATCTTAGCCTGTAAGAAAGTATCAGTGTCACTGGTCTTAGGCCGGCAGGTAAGGGCATCCTCAATGGCCTGCTCAGTGATAGGTATCTCAATCCCTCTAACCAATACCGAATCAAGGGTGTGGTAGAAGAAATTACAGTAAAACTCTTGCACCCAAGACCGGTTCACTCGGCTCAACTCTCTATCCACAAAAGCCAAACCCATCCGGTCAATGCGTTGGTGGATGATGTCGGTCAAATCTGATGGGATAGCTAGCTTCTTCTCAACATTCAGATTCTTTGAATTGTAGGTTGGGAATCTGAGTTCACAGTAGAGATTAGGAAATTTGACCGTATCCTGAGCCGATAGTAATTTGTTTGCTTTGTCTATGTCATTTAAAGGGTTTTGAGCATAAGCTAGAAGTGAGGCAAAAGTGGGGTTTGGTGTTTTCTTCCTCTTTTTGGAAGATGATGCTTTCCCTTTCCTTTTGTCTGACATCCTGAAAAGTAGAATAAGCAATTAAGCAAGTAGCAAGTATAAGCATATTCAAGATGTAAAATGGATGGCAAGCACTCATAGTGTGAACTAAAATTTGAAAACCTGGAATGGAAGTAAGCACAAAAAACATAGCTATAAACCAAGAATTCAGCATTGCATTTCAAACTCAAAGAATAGGCACATTCATCATCATAACTCAAAAGAATGGTTAACGAGTCAAGTAAAAAAAAATGAAGTTAGTAGGTTAAACAAGTTGGTGAGTTAAAAAGTGAGGTTGATAGTTAGTGTTATGATGGAAACTTACCTAACTAAAAGAGAATGCAAAATGTGTACCCTAATCATGTTCACACTCATGAAGGAAGTGCAGTCATTGATGATGAAATATGAATATGCAAAAGATGCAATTAATTGAAAACAAGTCATCAATCAATGCAAAGAAAGCCAAGCAGATGGTCAATTCCAAAAGAAAACCAAGTTGACGGTCAATTTGAAAGTTCATTCGAGCGATTCAGTGCACATAAGCAATTTAGCATGAATACAAGTAAAGAATATGATAAGCATGACCATAACTTGTTTTTGAGGGATTTCCAAAACCATTTAGGTAACAAAAACCTTGTTGAAACAGAAATTGTCAAGTATAAATTCGTTACATACGTCAAAGTAATGTCATTTTATGAAATATGGTTAGGAAAAATCCGGCAGCATTTCGGCAGTACATTGGATATTTTTCAAAGTCAAACAGTCAAATCAGCTTCCATATGAATTCATTAAAAATCCAAAGTACGAAACTTATGCGTGAGTTCATATAAATTGAACAAACAGCCAAGCAAGTAGTATTTCAAACCAATCCGACCGTCATGGCAGCAACATGTAAACAGAGCAAAATCCAAACAGCAGTACAAATCCAAACAAACAATCACAAATGGAGCACTTATTAGACCTAGAATCCTCTAACCACATCCTAGCTACCTAACCGCAGTTATCTCTATCTATCATAACATGCAAAAATCAAATTCTACTAACTAAAATTAACAGTAAACTAGTTACAGAATTGGAATAAAGCAGAGGCAGGGGGGCTGAAAACCTGGGAAGCAGAAACAGATCTGGAAAAGGAAGGAGGGGGTAGGCCGCCTCAGTTGGTGGTGGCGGTGGTGACGAACGGCGGCGCATAGAGGCAGAGGGTGAAGTGAGAGACGAGGCAGAGGAGAGCTGGGGTTGAGGGGTGTTGTAGGTGGGAGAAGAGTGAAAGAAAAGGGAGGGTTGGATTCACCAGCGGGTGCGGCAGCGTTCAGCGGTGCTAGACGGTGACAGTGAGAGAGAGGGGGTTGGTGAGAGATAGACGGATGAGTGAGAAGGAGAGAGAGAGGGTAGGGCTACCGCGGCTGTCGTCGCCGGCGGCGTGGTGGTCGGCGGTGAAGGATGGGGGTTGGTGGAGTTGGGAGGAAGAAGGAGGGAGGGGAGGGGAGTTGTGAAGGGCACGACGGCGCTGTGTTCCTCACATCCTAGGGTTATCCTATTTTCAAATCAACGCGGGCGTGCACAGTGCGCGTCCGCGTGCATTGATAAATTTGGGAGCCGACGCGTGCGCACCGTAAGCGCGTACGCGTGGGTGGTGAGAGTTGGCAAGGGGTGCGTGTGCGCACGGTGCACGCACGCGTGCTAGGGTTTGAGCTGGAGGCCTAAGGTTGGCCCAGAGCAGGCGCAACTCTCTGGATTTTGGCTTGGAAGTTGCAGTACCAGATTGGCGCGGACGTGGCAAGTGCGCGAGCGCGCGCATATGCTTATAGGCTTATAGGCGCGTAGGCGCGCAGTGCGTGTCCGCGCGATGGAGGTTGCGTCAGGGGCTTGGTATGGGCCCAATGCCAGCATAACTCTCTGGAGGATGTATGGGCTGCTGCTATCAGCCTAGGGACGCGGACGCGGCAAATGCGCGTGCGCATGCTTTCCCTTAATGGTGTATAGGCGCGCACGCACGTTGTGCGTGTCCGCGTGGGACGAGTTGGGCTAAAAGCCTAATGTTCGCTCAAGAGAGGCCCAACTCTCTGGAAAATATATGGTGGTGCATCCGCTTATGGACACGTGCGCGTACAATGTGCACGCGCGTGCTTCTCCCCCCTCCCCCTTTTTTTTCATCGCCCAATAAGCCGAAAAAATTGCCCAAGAGCTTCCTATAATGCCTAACAACTCTTTATTCAATCAAATATCATACAATTCACAATAAATGCAATTTGATTTTATTCATCTACTACTAAACACAACATACATGTGACTATGCTAACAATTGATTGATACAAACAAATTTATATGAGATGAAGATCTACCTATAATGGCAACTCAAAGCACTTATTAAACAAAACTAAAAGAGAATGGACAGAGGTTACCATGGTGGGGTGTCTCCCACCTAGCACTTTTAGTTTAAGTCCTTAAGTTGGACATTTTGAGGAGTTTATTGTCATGGTGGCTTGTGCTTGTACTCATCCTTAAATCTCCAAAGATCTTCGCTTTTCAATTGGTTGATAGAATTTCCAACCATCTTCACTAAGCTTGGATGAATTACCATCCAAGATATGAGTCCCCTTAGTTGATCTTCACATAGCGAACCAGGATCCCATATCTTATCTTCACATCTATCCCCGATTTGATCTTCATACTTTTTCTTTCCGGGTGGTTGACACATAGAATTCTCTTTATTCCACCAATTCTTCCTTCTAGACCCATACAAAGTGGTTCTTGTTCCATCATAATCCCTATACCTTAAATCTTTGACCTTAGTGAGCTTTATACCAAATTTCCAACCACTACACAATTCTCTTTTTCCTTTAAGTCCACAAAGAGCTCTAAGTTGTCCATCTGTTTCAATCAAACCATATTCAAGTGAGAAGGTAAAGCTTCGGGATAAGAATTTTACCCACTTGAATGTTATGTTGGATGGTGATTTAGGAAGGGAGACTTTCCCACACTTAGACAATGCAAGGTCTACGTCCTTGTGCTCTTCTTGTGTATTTCCACCTTTTGACAAATTTCTTCAATTTCAACCCTTTCCCTTTTATTACTCTGCTTGGTGTCGTCTTCAAGAGCTTCAGATTCTTGCCCAATGGGGGTTGATTCAATTTTGGATAGGAATTCATTGATGAATAAATCCATTTCTTGATCATCCTCTTCGTATTCTTCAATTTCAATATACACCGCGCCAATGTTTTCTCCTTGGTAGATCTCTTTCAGTTCATTCTTTTTCTCATTGTTCACCAAGGGTACAGAAGGTTGTGCACACTCCTCTATTATTCCATCTCCATGTCCACTATGAGGAGATTCAATTGTAGATAGAAATTCCTCCATGATTGAATCTATTTCTTGATTAACCTCCTCATAATCTTTGATCTTGATATGTTTCGGGAGTTGTTGAGATTCACATGGTGGTTCTATATCTCTTAGATCTTGGACCACTTCTTCCTTTGTTTCGATAATCGTAGGCTTCTCCAATTGCTCTACTACTATTACCGATTCTTCCTTTTTCACCGGGTTTTTCGATTTCTCCTTCATGCTTTGCTCTTCTTTTGACTTTTCACATATGGCTACGGAAATAACTTGAGTATTCAAATATTGGTGGGCTAGAGTGTGCACCACCTTGGTCAAATTGGTCACAAACTCAAGTGTGTCCCGCATCATGGCTTCTTGTCCTTGAAGTAACAAAGTGAGAGGATCGTTGATGAGCGGATAATTTATACGCTTTTTGGCATTGTTTTTAGGTAGTTTTTAGTAAGTTTAAGCTACTTTTAGGGAGGTTTTCATTAGTTTTTATGTTAAATTCACATTTCTGGACTTTACTATGAGTTTGTGTGTTTTTCTGTGATTTCAGGTAAATTCTGGCTGAAATTGAGGGACTTGAGCAAAACTCTGAAAAAGGCTGACAAAAGGACTGCTGATGCTGTTGGAATCTGACCTCCCTGCACTCGAAATGGATTTTCTGGAGCTTCAGAACTCCAATTGGCGCGCTCTCAACGGCGTTGGAAAGTAGACATCCAGAGCTTTCCAGCAATATATGATAGTTCATACTTCATTCGGAAATTGACGACGTAACTTGGCGTTGAACGCCAAGTACATGCTGCTGTCTGGAGTTAAACGCCAGAAAAACGTCATGATCCGGAGTTGAACGCCCAAAACACGTCATAACCTGAAGTTTGACGCCAAGA
>NC_029774.3:109239907-109241652 GCF_000817695.3 Arachis duranensis | reverse complement strand
CAAGAACTCATTGACATGGTTGCAAACAACCAGTTCATGTATACCTCTGAGAGGAACTCCGTGAATAATGGGATACCTCAGAAGAAAGGAGTTCCTGAAATTGAAGCTCTGAATGCCATACTGGCTCAGAACAAAATGTTGACTCAACAGGTTAACATTATCTCTCAAAATCTGAATGGATTGCAACATGCATCCAATAGCACTAGAGAGGCAGCTTCTGAAGAAGCTTATGATCTTGAGAACCCTACCATGGCAGAGGTTAATTATATGAGTGAACCTTATGGAAACACCTATAATCCATCATGGAGAAATCATCCAAATTTCTCCTGGAAGGATCAACAAAAGCCTCAACAAGGCTTTAACGATGGTGGACGCAATAGGCTAGGCAATAGCAAGCCATATCCATCATCTTCTCAGCAACAGACAGAGAATTCAGAACAAAACACTTCTAATTTAGCCAATATTGTCTCTGATCTGTCAAAGGCCACTTTCAGTTTCATGAATGAAACAAGATCCTCCATTAGAAATCTGGAGGCACAAGTGAGCCAGTTGAGTAAGAAAGTCATTGAAACTCCTCCCAGTATTCTCCCAAGCAATACAGAAGAGAATCCAAAAGGAGAGTGCAAGGCCATTGATTTAGTCAAAGTGGCCGAATGTACTAGGGAGGAGGAGGACGAAAATCCTAGTGAGGAGGACCTCCTGGGACGTCCTTCAAGCAAGAAGGAGTTTCCTATTAAGGAGGAATCTGAGGCTCATACAGAGACCATAGAGATTCCATTAAATCTCCTTCTGCCATTCATGAGCTCTGAAGACTATTCTTCCTCTGAAGAGAATGAAGATGTGACTGGAGAGCAAGTTGCTCAATACTTAGGAGCTATCATGAAGCTGAATGCCAAGTTGTTTGGTAATGAGACTTGGGAAAATGAACCTCCCTTGCTTATTAGTGAACTAGATACTTGGATTCAGAAAACTCTACCTCAAAAGAAACAAGATCCTGGCAAGTTCTTAATACCTTGTACCATTGGCACCATGAGCTTTGAAAAAGCTCTATGTGATTGGGGTCAGGAATAAATCTTATGACACTCTCTGTAATGGAGAAGCTGGGGATCATTGAGGTACAACCTGCCTTGTTCTCATTACAATTGGCAGACAAGCTTATGGAATAGTAGAGGACGTGCTAGTAAAGGTTGAAGGCCTTTACATCCCTGCTGATTTCATAATCTTAGACACTAGGAAGGAAGAGGATGATTGCATCATCCTTGGAAGACCTTTCCTAGCCACAGTAGGAGCTGTGATAGATGTCAACAGAGGCGAATTAGTCCTTCAATTGAATGGGGACTACCTTGTGTTTAAAGCTCAAGGATCTTCCTATACAACTATGGAGAGGAAGCATGAAAAGCTTCTCTCAATACAGAGTCAAACAAAGCCCCCACAGTCAAACTCTAAGTTTGGTGTTGAACCCCCACAACCAAACTCTAAGTTTGGTGTTAAGACCCCATATCCAAACTCTAAGTTTGGTGTTGGGACTACACAAACATTGACCTGATCACCTTGTGCCTCCATGAGAGCCACTGTCAAGCTATTGACATTAAAGAAGCGCTTATTGGGAGGCAACCCAATTTTATTTATCTAATTTTTGTTTTATTGTTATTTTGTGTTTTATTAGGTACATGATCATGAGGAGTCACGAAAAAAAATCAAAAAAATTAAAAACAGAGTCAAAAACAGAAGAAAAAAAATTTTTC
>NC_029774.3:109238832-109239074 GCF_000817695.3 Arachis duranensis | reverse complement strand
ACCAACCCCATGCAACAAGTCGGAATCTTAATGGTTCAAGAGTTCTATGCCAATGCATGGATCACTAGGAACCATGATCAAAGTATGAACCCGAATCCAAAGAACTATCTCACAATGGTTCCGGGGAAATACTTAGATTTTAGTCCGGAAAATGTGAGGATGGCGTTTCACTTGCCCATGATGCAAGAAGATGAACGCCCCTACACTAGAAGGGTCAACTTTAATCAAAGGTTGGACCAAGT
>NC_029774.3:109237610-109238124 GCF_000817695.3 Arachis duranensis | reverse complement strand
AACAGTGCATATTTTTGATCTTGTTGTTTATGAGTGTTAAAATTGTTGGCTCTTGAAAGAATGATGAACAAAGAGAAATGTTATTGATGATCTGAAAAATCATGAAATTGATTCTTGAAGCAAGAAAAAGCAGTGAAAGGCAAAAGCTTGTGCGAAAAAAAAAATTTACGAAAAAAAAATAGAAAGAAAAAGAAAAAGCAAGCAGAAAAAGCCAATAGCCCTTAAAACCAAAAGGCAAGGGTAAAAAGGATCCAAGGCTTTGAGCATCAATGGATAGGAGGGCCCAAGGAAATTAAATCCAGGCCTAAGCGGCTAAATCAAGCTGTCCCTAACCATGTGCTTGTGTCATGAAGGTCCAAGTGAAAAACTTGAAGACTGAGTGGTTAAAGTCGTGATCCAAAGCAAAAGAGTGTGCTTAAGAGCTCTGGACACCACTAACTGGGGACTATAGCAAAGCTAAGTCACAATCTGAAAAGGTTCACCCAGTTATGTGTCTGTGGCATTTATGTATCCG
>NC_029774.3:109237156-109237440 GCF_000817695.3 Arachis duranensis | reverse complement strand
AAAGCAAAAAGCTACAAGTCCCGCTCATCTAATTAAATTAATATTCATTGATATTCTGGAATTTATAGTATATTCTCTTCTTTTATCCTATTTGATTTTCAGTTGCTTGGGAACAAGCAACAAATTAAGTTTGGTGTTGTGATGAGCGGATAATTTATACGCTTTTTGGCATTGTTTTTAGGTAGTTTTTAGTAAGTTTAAGCTACTTTTAGGGAGGTTTTCATTAGTTTTTATGTTAAATTCACATTTCTGGACTTTACTATGAGTTTGAGTGTTTTTCTGTG
>NC_029774.3:109232276-109236424 GCF_000817695.3 Arachis duranensis | reverse complement strand
ACCTTGTCTGTGGTATTCCGAGTAGGATCCTGGGAATCCGGAAAGTCTAACCTTGTCTGTGGTATTCCGAGTAGGATTCCGGTAATGAATGACTGTGACGTGCTTCAGACTCGCAAGTGCTGGGCGTTAGTGACAGACGCAAAAGAATTAAGGGATTCTATTCCAGTAGGAGCGGGAACCAACCGGTGATTAGCCGTACTGTGACAGAGTGCGTGAGCATTAGTTTTCACTGCGAGGATGGGATGTAGCCATTAGCCATGGGTGATGCCTCCAGACGATTAGCAGTGCGAGTGACAGCCGCATAGGATCATTTTCCCGAGAGGATTGAAAGTAGCCACCGCTGATGGTGAACCCCTATACACAGCTTGCCATGGAAAGGAGTAAGAAGGATTGAGTTGAAGCAGTAGGAGAGCAGGCGTCCTTGAGCCATACAGTATCTCCATTCGCTTATCTGAAATTCCCACCAATGAGTCTGCATAAGTATTCTATCCCTTTTATTATTTATTTTCTTATTTCTATTTTCGAAAACCCATAAACCAATTTAATCTGCCTAACTGAGATTTACAAGGTGACCATAGCTTGCTTCATACCAACAATCTCTGTGGGATCGACCCTTACTCACGTAAGGTTTATTACTTGGACGACACAGTACACTTGCTGGTTAGTTGAACGGAGTTGTGAGCTTCTCTAACAGTGCCTGAAATTCTTTTATCACAATTTCGTCCACCAATCGTCTATTGAGGCTTGGGGTGAGTAGAAAGGTTCATTATTTTGGAGAGAGGTTTCATGGTAAGAAGGTGGTTCTTCTTGGTAGAATTGTAGAAATGGTGTACATTGAGGTGGTTCTTGGTAGTAATCTTGGTAGGGTTGTGGTGGTGCTAAAGGTTCTTGCTCATATTGATCATAAGAATATGGTATGGGTGATTGGTAATATGGTGGATAAGGGTCACATAAAGGTGCTTTGTATGGAAAGGCTTGTGAGTATGGTTGAGGTTCATGTTGAGGATAAGAGTCATAGGCATATGGTGGCGGTGATTGATTGTCGCAAAAAGGTTCACCATAGCCGTTGAATTGACATGCATTAGGATGTGAATTATACCTATAAGTATCCGGAGGTTATTACCAATAGGAGTGATCAATTCCTTGAGACTCCTCCCATCTTGGAGTGTTCCATCCATAATGAGTGTCATCATTGAAGTGCACATTTCCTACAACACAATTAGGACCAAACTCATAGCCAATATGAGAATTCATTATCGAAAGACAAAATAAAACTAACAAGATCTAGTAAACAAGAAAAAGACAAGCTATTTACAATATTCACATATATACAATAACCAATAACATAACACCATTGCAAGTCCCTGGCAACAGCGCCATTTTGATGATTAGATTTTTTACGGTTTAGAATTTCACTAATGAAATCTCGTTGTAAAGTATAGTCTCTAAACCAACAATAATCCTTTCATACAAAAATTTGTTTGTCACAAGTACAAACCCCTAAAATCTACAAACCGAAGTATTTAAACCTCGGGTCATCTCTCAAAGGACTTGCAGGATAGTGTTCTTGTTATTGGTTACGGATTTGTTTATTTTGGGGGTTTTGGATGAGAAAAGTGAATAGCAAATGGTAATGAAATTTGATTAACAAAATGGTCTTGGCAAGGTTTGGTTGTCAAAGGTCTTCATCATCATCACTAGCCACAAGTATGGTAATTGCAAGGATTAATTCCACTTAGTTATCCTTTAATCAAATGGCAAAGGAAAGTCAAGTGAGTTATATCAATCCAAGTCCATAAGTCCTAGCTTTTCACTAATTGAGGTAATGAAGGCTAGAGTCAATGGTTATCAACTATCAATCATTTGGACACTAGTAACTCAAGAAATCCTAAGTTACCTTCTCAAGCCAAGAACATAAAATTCTATTCTAACATCCTTTCAAGCATTTCATCAAACACTTGGAAGGTGCAAAAGTAAAGTATAGTAAATCACAACAAGAATGAATTCTAACTACAATTAAATGCAAAGAATTAACAACAACAATCAAGGAAATCACAATTATTATGAATTACCTCAAATTGCTTTATTGAAAGGAAACAAAAGAACAACAATAGATCCACAACAAAGTGAAGAATCGCAAGAATTAAAGTACAAAACTAGAGAGATGAGGAAGAGAAGAACAAGAGTTGATAGAGGAAGAGTGAATTGGAGCATGAATTAATACTAGATCTAAGATGAGAGATTAACCTAAACCTAATCCTAATTCTAGAAAGAAGAGAGAGCTTCTCTTTCTAGAAAACTAACTCTAAACTAATCCTAATGTCCTAATGAAACATAACATAACCTAACATTTAAAAGATAGATGCCTTCCCCTTCAATCCTTGGTCTTTTTAATGCATCTTGGCGCCAAAGTTTATTACACTGGGCCCCACAGCTTCCCAGAAATTGCTGGGCACAGGTTTCATTTAAAAATCACGTGCGGCCTTCGGCACAGATGTGCACGGTACGCGTGCGCGTCCCTGGCCAATATCGCAATGTGCGCGCGAGCGCCTTGTGCGCCTGCGCGTCCTTGGCCGAGGTCAAGTCTTTGGCTTTTTGTGCTTCTCTCTATTTGCATGCTTCCTTCCTTGCTCTTTTGATCCATGCCTAGCCTATCTTAACCTGAGATTATTAGCAAACACGTCAAGGCATCTTATGGAATCAAGGATGAATTAAAATTACCAAAGTAAAGGCTTAAAAAAACATGTTTTTACATTCAAGCACAAATACGGGAGAGATGGTAAAAACATGCTAATTCATTGGTTAAATGTGAGAAAAGGTAATCAAAATATCCTAAATTCAACACAAGATAGACCCTAAAAATGGGGTTTATCACCTACGAAGGGAAACTAGGCAACGTAAAGAGTTAGAAGATAAGCTCTTAAGGCTTGAAGTCGATCTAAAAACCACGGCTACTCAATCCAGTCATGAAAATAACCCTCGTAAAGATCAAAACCCATTCACCAAAGACAGCAATTGAATGGTTCAATAATCTGCCCCCAAGGTCCATCGTAAGCTTTGACGATTTAGCAGGAAAGTTTCTTGCCAGATTCTCCATCCAGAAGGACAAAACCAAGCACGCCCCAAGCCTATTAGGAATCAAACAAGGAGATCGGGAAAGTCTTTGCAACTACATAGAAAGATTCAAGAAAGCATGTCTGGACATACAAAATCTGCCAACTAAAGCAGCCATTATGGGCCTCATCAATGGCCTATGAGAGGGACCTTTTAGTCACTCTATATTAAAGAAACATCCAACATCTCTGAATAAAGTGCAAGAACGAGCAGAGAAGTACATCAACATGGAGGAAAACTCTCGACTAGGTGAGACCTCAAAATCCGGATTTTCCTACTCCTCCCGAGAAAAAGATAAAGACTCCAAGAAAAAAGAAGATCAGCATGGAAAAAAGATTAAGAAATACCACAATTATATCCCCTCTTCGGGTGTCTCTTGTGGAAGTGTACCGAGAAGTATGCCAAACTGAGAAGATTCCACCACCTCGACCAATTAAAAGCAAAAAAAGAGGCAGAAATCAGATGGAATATTACGAATACCATCGAATCTATGGATATCTGGTGGACGAAATTGTGATTTCTATCTTTTGAGCTTTAGCATATATTTACTCTTAGGGCACTGTTTATTCTCACAACTCCGTTCAACTAACCAGCAAGTGTACTGGGTCGTCCAAGTAATAAACCTTACGTGAGTAAGGGTCGAATCCACAGAGATTGTTGGTATGAAGCAAGCTATGGTCACCTTATAAGTCTCAGTCAGGCAGATTAAATTGGTTTATGATTTTTTGGAATAATTAATAAAAAGGAATAATAAAAGGGATAGAACACTTATGTAGATTCATTGGTGGGAATTTCAGATAAGCAGATGGAGATGCTGTAGAGCTCAAGGACGCCTGCTCTCCTACTGCTTCTACTCAATCCTTTTTACTCCTTTCCATGGCAAGCTTTGTATAGGGGTTCACCATCAACTGTGGCTACTTTCTTCCTCTCGGGGAAATATCCTGTGCAGCTGTCACTCGCACAGCTAACCAGTCTGGAGGCATCACCCATGGCTAATGGCTACATCCCATCCTCGCAGTGAAAACTAATGCTCA
>NC_029774.3:109229441-109230123 GCF_000817695.3 Arachis duranensis | reverse complement strand
AGAACAAGGAATGAATCCACCTGAGTGAGGGTGGCGCCTTTTTGAAGGTCCAATGGTGCTTTTTGAGTTCCTCTATGTCTCTTCCTTGTTTCTGTTGAATGATTCATAATAATTTTGGTGTTTCTACCCTTAGTTGCTTCCAATATTTGTGTGGAGGACAACTTATCCCCTGAGGTATCTCAGGGATCTCTTGATTTGCAGCCACATGTTATGCCACTGAGCTGTGACGGCTTATATTTTTCCATCTCCCAAGACTCAGAGGTGGAAGCTTTTGTCTTCCCTTTGAGGTTTCTCTGGCCTTAGGTGCCATTAATGGTAATGGAAAAGCAAAAAAACTATGCTTTTATCACACCAAACTTAAAATATTGCTCGCCCTCGAGCAAGAAAAGAAAGAAGAGAAGAAGAAGAAGAAGATGGAGGTGAGTGAGGGGAGATGGATTCGGCTATATGGGTGGGATTGGGTGGGAAATTGAATTTGAATTTGATGAGGGTAGGTGGGGTTTATGGGGAAGAGGAGGTTGATGTGAATGGTGCATGGGGAAATTGGGAAGAGGGGTTGAGGTGATTGGTGAAGGTTTTTGGGAAGTGTGACATTGAAAATGAGATTTGGATTAGGAGAGTGTGATTAGGATTAAAAGAAAAGGTAGGTGGGGATCCTGTGGGGTCCACAGATCCTGAGGTG
>NC_029774.3:109227831-109228193 GCF_000817695.3 Arachis duranensis | reverse complement strand
ACTCTCCTCTGTTGACATCTATCACAGCTTCTGCTGTGGCTAGGAAAGGTCTTCCTAGGATGATGCATTCATCATCTTCCTTCCTAGTATCTAGGATTATGAAATCAGCAGGGATGTAAAGGCCTTCAACCTTTACTAGTACGTCCTCTACCATTCCATAAGCTTATCTCACTGACTTGTCTGCCAATTGTAATGAGAACAAGGTAGGTTATACCTCAATGATTCCCAGCTTCTCCATTACAGAGAGTGGCATAAGATTTATCCCTGACCCAAGATCACATAGAGCTTTTTCAAAGCTCATGGTGCCTATGGTGCAAGGTATTAAGAACTTGCCAGGATCTTGTTTCTTTTGAGGTAGAGTT
>NC_029774.3:109226988-109227556 GCF_000817695.3 Arachis duranensis | reverse complement strand
GAACTCCTTCTTGCTTGAAGGACGTCCCAGGAGGTCTTCCTCACTAGGATTTTCGTCCTCCTCCTCCTCTATGCATTCGGCCACTTTGATCAAATCAATGGCCTTGCACTCTCCTTTTGGATTCTCTTCTGTATTGCTTGGGAGAGTACTGGGAGGAGTGTTAATGACTTTCTTACTCAGCTGGCCCACTTGTGCCTCCAGATTTCTAATGGAGGATCTTGTTTCATTCATGAAACTGAAAGTGGCTTTTGACAGATCAGAGACTATATTGACTAAATTAGAAGTGTTTTGTTCAGAATTCTCTGTCTGTTGCTGAGAAGATGATGGATATCGCTTGCTATTGTTCAGCCTATTGCGTCCACCATTGTTAAAGCCTTGTTGAGGCTTTTGTTGATCCTTCCATGAGAAATTTGGATGATTTCTCCATGATGGGTGATGAGCGGATAATTTGTATGCTTTTTGGCATTGTTTTTAGTATGTTTTTGATATGATATAGTTAGTTTTTAGTATATTTTTATTAGTTTTTAGTTAAAATTTACTTTTCTGGACTTTACTATGAGTTTGTGTG
>NC_029774.3:109224754-109226578 GCF_000817695.3 Arachis duranensis | reverse complement strand
GTTGGCTTTGTGAAGTCACCAAGCATTCTCCTTGCATTATTATTATTATTATTTTCGGCTGCCATCTCCTTCTCTTGTTCGAAAATTTCTGAAAGGTTGTTTCTGGATTGTTGTAATTTAGCTTCTCTTAATTTTCTCTTCAGAGTCCTTTCAGGTTCTGGATCAACTTCAACAAGAGTGCCTTTTTCCCTGTTCCTGCTCATATGAAAGAGAAGAAAACAAGAAAAGAAAAAGGAATCCTCTATGTCACAGTATAGAGATTCCCTTATGTTAGTAGAAGAAGAAAGAGGTAGAAGAATGAAGAAGGAAATTCGGATTTGTGGATGAAGAGAGGTGAAGAGAAGTGTTAGTAATTAATTAATTAGATAGAAAAAGAGAGGAGAGGGAGAGGATTTTCGAAAATAATTTTTGAAAAAGAAGTTAGTAATTTCGAAAATTAAAAATAAAATAAGTTTAAAATTAACATGTAAAACAATTAAAAAGAATTTTTGAAAAAGAGAGGGAGAATTTTCGAAAATTAGAGAGAGATAAGTAGTTAGTTGATTTTGAAAAAAAAAAAGGTAAGAGACAAACAAAAAAAGTTAGTTAGTTGATTGAAAAAGATTTGAAATCAAATTTTGAAAAAGATAAGAGAATAAGAAGTTAGATAGGATATTTTGAAATCAAATTTTGAAAAAGATAAGATTTTTGAAAAAGATAAGATAAAAGATAGAAAGATATATTTGAAAAAGATATTTTGAAAAAGATTTAATTTTTTTAAAAATTACTTAACTAACAAGAAACTACAAGATAAGATTCTAGAATTTAAAGATTGAACCTTTCTTAACAAGAAAGTAACAAACTTCAAATTTTTGAACCAGTCACATTAATTGTTAGCATACTTTCGAAAATTTGATAAAAAGATAAGAAAAAGATTTTGAAAATATTTTGAAAAATAATTTTGAAATTTTCGAAAATTATAAAAAAAATGAAAAAGATATGATTTTTGAAAAAGATTTTGAAAAGATAAGATTTTTAAAATTGAAACTTTGACTTGACTTGTAAGAAACAACTAATTTTGAAAATTTTTGACCAAGTCAACCCAAAATTTCGAAATTTTGTAGGAAAATAAGGAAAAGATATTTTTGATTTTTGAATTTTTAAAGAAAAACACAAAAATGACCCAAAACATGAAAATTTTGGATCAAAACACTTAATGCATGCAAGAACACTATGAATGTCAAGATGAACACCAAGAACACTATGAAGATCATGATGAACATCAAGAACATAATTTTGAAAAATTTTTAATGCAAAGAAAACATGCAAGACACCAAACATAGAAATCTTTAATGCATGGAAAATATGAATGCCACACCAAACTTAGAAATTTTTAGTACATGGAAAATATGAATGCAAAGATGCACATGAAAAACAACAAAAGACACAAAACAAGAAATCATCAAGATCAAACAAGAAGACTTGTCAAGAACAACTTGAAGATCATGAAGAACACTATGAATGCATGAGATTTTCGAAAATAATGCAAGAAAAATTTTAAAAGCATGCAATTGACACCAAACTTAAAAATCAACACAATACTCAAACAAGAAACACAAAATATTTTTGATTTTTATGATTTTCTAATTTTTTTTGTATTTTTATAAATTTTTCGAAAATAAAGTTTGCAAAAACGAAAAATAAAAGAAAATTTTTTGAAAAAGATTTTTGAAAAGAAAATTACCTAATTTGAGCAACAAGATGAACCGTCAGTTGTCCATACTCGAACAATCCCCGGCAACGGCGCCAAAAAATTGGTGGACGAAATTGTGATCACTATTCTTT
>NC_029774.3:109187859-109223237 GCF_000817695.3 Arachis duranensis | reverse complement strand
AAGCGTATAAATTATCCGCTCATCAATATCCTACCAACGAGTGCTTCGACTTGAAGAATGGCATAGAAAAATTGGTGAGAGAGGGGAGACTAGATCGGTACTTAACCAGCAAGACAGATGAGCCTAGAAAAAGAAGAAGGGATGAAGAGGTCAGACAAACTGAACGACCACCTCGCACCCTGGAGAAACATATCCACATGATACATGGTGGATTTTTGGGAGGAGGAATCTCTAAAGCATCTCGCAAAAGGCACCTTAAAGAAATATATCATGTCGAAGGAGGAGAAGGAGCACCCGACCTCCCTACTATTACTTTCACTAAAGAGGACACGGCTGACATCATCTCGGGACATGACAATCCCATGGTCATCACTATCATATTGGCCAACGCTAATCTCCATCGCACACTGGTGGACCAAGGAAGCTCGGTTGATATCTTGTTTAAAACCACCTTCGACAAACTCGGCCTAGAGGAAAAAGAACTTAGAGCATATCCGAACAACTTATTTGGACTAGGAGACACTCCAATCCAACCACTCGGATACATCTCACTACACACAACCTTTGGAAAAGAAAATAGCTCAAGGACACTCAGCATAGACTACATCGTGGTCGACGTGAGTTCAGCCTACAATGCCTTAATAGGTCAGACAATTCTAAATCAGCTCGCCGCAATAGTCTCGACTCCACATCTATGCATGAAGTTCCCAACTACAGAAGGGATCGCTACGATAAAAGGAGACCAGAGGACAGTGCGTCGCTGTTACAACAAAAGTCTGAATCTCAGAGGCAAAGGAGAAGAAATCCACACCATCGGACTCGGGAGAACTTGAGGTCGGGAAGAACTTCGTCCACAACCTGAGGGTGAGATAGAAAAAGTCTAGATCGGAGATGTCCCAGATTAAACAACCAATATTGGTGCAATCCTAAAGGAGATGTAAAGGAATCTCTCATACAGTTCTTAAAAGATAATGTCGACCTCTTCGCATGGAAGGCCGCAGACATACCAGACATAGACCCCAAACTAATGTGCCACAAGCTAGCAGTATACCCAGGATCTCGGCCAGTACAATAGAAGCGTTGGAAACTCGGACCTGAAAGATCCCAAGCTGTGGAAGAACAGGTACAAGCTCTACTGGAAGCAGGATTCATAAGAGAAGTCAAATATCCGCTATGGCTAGCCAATGTTGTCTTAGTGAAAAAAGTCAAATAGGAAGTGGCGGATGTGCACCGACTACACCGATCTCAACAAAACTTACCCAAAAGATCCCTATCCACTCCCAAGTATTGACGCTCTGGTGGATGCCTCCTCCGAATACAAATACCTCTCCTTTATGGATGCTTATTCGGGATACAATCAAATCCCGATGTATCTACCCGATCAAGAAAAAACTTCATTCTTAACCCCAAAAGCAAACTACTGTTACGTCATCATGCCATTCGGACTCAAAAACGCAGGAGCCACCTATCAAAGATTAATGAACAAGGTCTTTGCAAATCATATCGGGAAACTCATGGAGGTATATGTGAACGACATGTTAGTAAAAACACAAAGCGAGGAGTCATTACTGTCCGACCTCGCCCAAGTGTTCAATACCATAAAAAAAGCATGGCATGCGACTTAACCCTGCAAAATGCACCTTCGCAGTAGAAGCTGACAAATTCTTGGGTTTCATGCTCACACAAAGAGGAATCGAAGCAAACCCGGACAAGTGCCGGGCCATACTCGATATGAAAAGCCCGACCTATGTCAAGAAAGTGCAACAGCTCAACGGGAGACTGGCAGCCTTATCCAGAATTTTAGCTGGATCAGCCATAAGATCCCTCCCCTTCTATGCCACATTAAGGAAGGGAAAAAAGTTTGAATGGACACCAGAGTGCGAGCAAGCCTTCCAGGATTTCAAAAGATTCCTGGGACAACCACCCATTCTTACCCGACCACGGGAAGGAGAAGCACTCATATTATACCTTGCAGTCGGAAGTCAGGCAGTAGCCTCAGCACTAGTCAGAGAGGATGAAAGTGGACAACAACCTATATACTTCATCAGTAAAGCACTACAAGGATCCGAGCTGAACTATCAAAAGATAGAAAAGTTCGCATACGCTCTCATATTAACCTCTCGATGACTTCGCCCATACTTCTAGGCTCACACTATCAAAGTTCAGACCAACCAGCCCATGAAAGGCATTCTACAAAAAATAGATTTAGCAGGAAAAATCCTACAGTGGGCAGTCGAGTTGTTCGAATTCAATCTTCAATATGAAGCTCGGACAGCCATCAAATCACAGTATCTGGCCGATTTCATTACAGAGTACACTGACACCCCAAAAATCCCCATAAATTGGGATCTCTATGTGGACTGCTCTTCAAATAAAACCAGAAGTGGAGCAAGTGTGATAATAGAAAGTAATCAGGGAACCCAAATCGAGCTCTCCCTGAAGTTCGACTTCCCTGCTTCCAATAATCATGCTGAGTATGAGGCGCTATTGGCTGGTTTAAAGCTGGCTAAAGAGGTCGGGGCCCAAAAACTTGTTATCTTCAGTGATTCACAGGTCGTCACCTCGCAAATAGCAGAGACCTAACAAGCCAAAGATCCTGCCATGAAAAAGTACCTGGATAAAACCAGGGAATAACTCGGACAATTCCAGAAATATGAGATCCGACATATACCTCAGAAACAGAATGCTCGAGCTGACGCACTCTCAAAATTAGCCAGCACCAAACCAGGGGGCAATAATAGGAGCCTCATCCAGGAAATACTGCAGAACCCGTCAATCTTAGAAGAAGAAAAATTCCTAGGCATATCCGGTCAGGATCAAGAATGGATGACTCCCATAATCAGCTACCTCAAATCAAAGATACTCCCTACAGATAAGAAAGAGGCAAAGAGGTTAAAGCAGGAGGCACAGTATTACACCATCATAAACAATATCCTATACAAGAGAGGAATTTTGACGACTCTACTAAAATATGTACCGACCTCTAACACAAAAGAGGTCTTAGAAGAGATACACAGTGGCACATACAGCAACGATCTCGGAGCACGAGCTCTTGCCAAGAAAGTACTCCGAGCCTGATTCTTTTGGCCGACTTTGCAAAAATAAGCCACCGAATTTGTTAAGACCTGTCCACCATGTCAAAAACATGCTAACTTCCACATCGCCCCACCAGAGGAACTCATCAGCATAACATCACCTTGGCCATTTGCAAAGTGAGGACTCGACCTCCTCGGGCCCTTCCCCCAAGGATCAGGACAGGTCAAGTTCCTCATTGTAGGGGTAGATTATTTTACAAAATGGATTGAGGCAGAATCCTTAGCCAATGCCACAGTGCAAAGAAGTAGGAAATTCTTATATAGAAATATTGTCACAAGGTTCGGGGTTTCTTACTCCATTACCACGGACAATGGCACTTAATTTACAGACACAGGCTTTAGAAAGCTGGTGGCCGAATTAAAAATAAAGCACCAATTCACATCCGTAGAACACCCACAGGCTAATGGACAAGCAGAAGTTGCCAATAAAGTCATACTAGCTGGGAGGCTACAAGACACAAAGGGAGCCTGGGCTGAAGAGTTCCCACAAGTCCTATGGGCCTATCGGACAACTCCACATTCCAACACAAAAGAATCACCTTTCTGACTGGCTTACGGAATGGAGGTAATGATACTGGTAGAGGTCGAAGAAGGATCTCCCAGAATAGGGGTGGCAACGGGGCGGGTAGGGGCGGGTTTTTGCTCTACCCGACCCCGCCCCGCCCTACAAAAAACCCGCATCAAACTGGATTGGCACTTTGAAGTTGAAAGCTAGAGTTGAGTCCTAATCAAATTCAGATTAGATTAGAATCTGAATTTGTTCCAAATAGGAATGGGTAGTTCCTAAGGAGAAATTAGTGTTTGTAATCTTGTGAAAAGATAGTGAAATTCCATCATTGTTGTGATGGAGACTGGATTCCATCATTGTTGTGATGGAGACTGAATGTAGGCTACATTGCACTGAGTAGATGAACCAGGATACATCTGTGTGTCATTTCTCTTTCTCTTCTCTATTTCTGGTTCTGCACCATAGGAGACAAAATAAAACAATCTCCTAAATATCATATCCAGCATTACCTCATTGTAACCTACCTTGCTCGTAATTCTATTTTGGCTCCAACCACGTCAAGAGAAAAAATCAAAGTATCTGATCTCCTGATTTTCTACGCAAAGTGTCTTAACAGAATCCTAGTTTGAAAGCAAAATCAAAAGAGACCAAGATTCAACCCCCCTTCTCTTAGCCATTGATATCCATCAATTGGTATCAGAGTTTGGTCTCAAAGAGATTAAGCTTTATATCTTGGAGGAAAGATCCAGATGGCAAGTAACATGGGATCGAACACAGTGGCTTTTACGCTGACAGAAGGGCAATCCAACAACAGACCACCATTCTTCAATGAAAAAAATTAAATCTATTACAAAAAAAGAATGAAGATCTTTATTCAGTCGGTGGATTACAACCTCTGGAAGATAATTATGAATGATCCTTAAATTCGTACCAAAACTGAAACTGATGGTGTTATTACTCCCAAAATTGAAGTAGAGTGGAATGAAGATGACAAGAAAAATGTGGAACTCAATGCCAAGGTAGTCAACATGCTAAATTACACAATTAGCTTCGAGGAATACCGAAAGGTTTTAAAATATAAAATAGTAAAAAAAATTTGGGATAAGCTCCAAGTTACACATAAGGGCACCACACAAGTAAAAGAAACAAGGATTGACATCCTGAGCAAAGAGTATAAAATGTTTACTATAAAAGAAAGAGAATTAATTGATGACATGTTTAAGAGGTTCTCTATCATCATTAATAGCTTGGATGCTATAGGGATTACTCATTCCAAATAAGTGTTAGTGAGAAAAGTCTTGAGAAGTCTAACTAAAGAGTGGAAAAATAAGGCTACTATTATCTCTAAAAGCAGTAAACTAAGTCAAATGACCTATGATGTGCTGAGAGAAAAAGTTACTAGCATATGAAATCACTCACATAAAAAATGATACAAAAAAAAGAGTGACTCTTAAATCTTGTATTGAATCATTGGATGATGAATCCAGTGACTGTTTATCAGAGGACAAGTTTGTGTTTTTTGCTAGAAAATTTAAAAGGATGATGTGATTGAAAGGAAGAAGTAGAGGAGGTAGCTCTAAGGATCCAAAGAAGGACATTAACAAGGTCATTTGCCACAACTGCAGAGAAGCTGGACACTATAAATATGACTATCCAAAGTTGAAGAAAGAAGACAAGTCTTGAAGGGACAAGAAGAAAGGACTCATGACTTTTTGGGAAGATCTGAAAAATGACACCGAAGAGGATGAAGAATCAGACAACACCTTTCAAGCATGTTTAATGGCCGACCACAGTCACCATAATGAGATAACATTTTCTTGAACCCTCTAACGAAGAACTCCATTTTATGATTAATAATCTTACTGAGAAAATAAGAAATTTTTTGAATTAGTGTCATGAACTTAAATCTGAAAATGACATCTCAAAGGTTGAAAATACTTTTCTCAAAGAAAAATTAAGAGAAGCCCAAATCACTATTGATCTTGTTGAACAAAACAAGTGGCTTAAATTTTAAATCAAAAGTCTTGATGGAAAGCATTCTATTATTGCCTATTTGAATTGCATTGAAGAGAATAAAAGGTTGCGTAAAGTGATTAAGATTCTAAATCAAGACTTAGCTAAATTTACTCAAAGTTCTGAAAATTTAGAAAAATTATTGGATAGTCAAAGACCTCTTTTTAAAAAGGCTGGGTTGAGGTATCATGAAAAATCTGAATCTATTTTTAAAAAATCATGCTTTGAAAATGAAGCCTCAACTTCTAAAGACAAAAGATTTCACAATCCAAATCACTTTAAAAATTCAACCAGCAACAAATTCTGTCATACATGCAATCGGGTTGGTCATTTGCCTATTCAATGTTTTATTTTTGAAAGAAAAATTGGTGATAAAGTTTACAGAGTAATTGGCAAATACAATTCTCTTGGGAAACCAAAAAATTTTAACATTAAAGGATCCAAAATGATTTGGATACCAAAGGTCACTTAAAATATTGTGCAGTTTTGCCTAGCAACCAAGAAGAAGAATAACATGTGGTATTTGGATAGTGGATTCTTTAGGCACATGACCAGAAAGTCCACATTCTTTATCAAGCTTGATAAATATGATGGAGGCTTTGTGACTTTCGATGACAATGGAAAAGAAAAGATAGCGGCTGTAGGTAAGGTGGGTAAGAGTTTCTCCACTTTCATCAATGATGTATTTTTAGTAGATAGATTGAAACACAATTTTCTAAGTATTAGCCAATTATGTGATTTATGATATTTGTTTATTTTTAAAAAGTTGGAATGCTTGGTTGTTTGTGAAAACTCTGGTGAAACCTTATTTGTAGCTAAAAGATGCGATAATGTGTATTAACTCACCTTGGAGGAACTAAAAGAACAAAATGTAGCTTGTTTTACTTCCATTGAATCTGAAAAATGGTTATGGCATAAGAAATTGGGACATGCTATCATATTTCAAATTTCTAAACTTGTGAAAAAGAATTTGGTTAGAGGTCTGACAAACCCCAATTTGACGGTTTGTTTTGTATTGAATTTAGAGTAATTTTTATAACCTTTTGTCGCATTTAGCCTATGAATTAGCATGGTTTTGTATCTCTCCCATATTTGTGCTTAAGTGTAAAAACATGCTTTTCAATCCTTATTTTGATGAATTCTAATTTCTCTTTGATTCCATAAGATGCCTTGATGTGTTTGCTAGTAATTACAGGATTGAAATAGGCTAGGCATGGATCAAAGGAAGCAAGGAAGGAAGCATGCAAGTGGAGAGAAGCACAAAAAGCCAAAGAGTTGATCTCGGCCAAGCACGCGTACGCGCACATTGCGAAACAGGCCAAGGACGCGCACGCGTACCATGCGCGCACGCGCCGATGATGGCACATGACCTCACTAATGCAACACTCTAAAGATTCCTGGAAGCGCTAACAAAGCTGCAGACAAGCATATCACAAAGAAACAAAGCTACTATAATAAAAGACTCAAGAGGCCACCCGAACAGTTGACCTCAAGAGCTTAAGAAACTACTTCATTTTTCTAAATAGAGTTGCTAGAGAAAAGCAACCAAAATATCCAAGCCAAACAAACCACAAATTACAGAAATTAGAGTTCAAAAGCCCACAGACCGGGCTGTACAAAATAAGTCCGGATATAGCCCTCCTTTTGCTTCTGCACCATCTCCTCAGCCAGATTTGCAGAAGCCACCACAGTAGTAGCCCGAGTTTTCTCACCTTCCAATTCCTTCTCCAGCTTTGCCACCTTTTTCAAAGCTCCTCCTTCAACCCCTTGATCCTATCAAATTCTGACTTAGCCTCCTTCATAAAGGCCTTTGTTGCATGAACTGGGATGGCTTGAGCAGTTCGGAACAAAGCTGCACCCATGTGTGCCATCTTAACACTACTCCGGGTGATGAAATCTAAGTGGTGAAGAATGGACACGTCATTCATAGGAAGTCGGCCGTAAGGGGCGATTTGATTATCAACAAATCCTACAGCATCAAAATGAGGGGCATCAAGGTCAAAAGGTTCAACATTCTCTGTCTTTTTGGAAGAGGGCCGGCAGTAGGAGAAGAGGTAGCAGCAGAAGCTTGGGGAGGATCAACCAAATGAACCTGAGGAGTAGGGATCACCCTCCTCGGCCCGGAAGTGCCCGAAGTCAGCTTCTTAGGAGGAACTTGAGAGGACCCTTCCCCAGCAACCTTGGAAGAAAAAGAAACAAAAGCAAGTAAAAGCAAAAAAGAAGTCGACCACTACCCAGCTCAGCTCAGAGAAGGGAGGGGTCCCCTAAGAATTTCTTTGTGTCGAGATGGGGGGTTGCCCCCAAATCTCCTCCAACACACTTACAAAAGCCTGCTCGACCTTATCAAGCATCTCCCACGAATATCTAGACACCACAACATTCTTTTGCCAGCATAAGGGGAAGGCAGGTTCATTATTCAACTCTAAGAAAAATGGTCGAGCTCCCTTAACAGCTCGGACCTTAAAAAAGTAGTTCTTAAAATCTCTGAAGGACTCGTCATACATAGAAAACACTTTCTTTCCTTGTGTATACCGGAAAGATATTCAAGAAGCTTTCTTTTTGGAAGTCCCAGGTTTGGTCAAAACAAAGAGGTAAAGAAAGAGAGTTTGAGAAGGCATGACATCCAACTCTTGGCATAGCAGCTGAAAAATCTTAATAAAGCCCCAGGAGTTCGGATGGAGTTGGGACGGAGCTACATTACATGACCACAGCAAATCGGTCTCGAAAGAGGTAAAAGGAAGCGTAATGTTTAGTTGGCTAAAAAAGTAATCATAGGCATCTAAGAAGGGGCGTTCCCCCTAGGTCAGAGAAGGAAAGCAAACCCTCTCATCGGAATCAGGCGCTACCTGCTCGTAGTCCTTCTCCTGATCCCTACTACTACAGATCCGGTGATGTTTTCTAAGCTCCGCACAGTACTCAGAGTTAACCACCGAAATGCACATTAGGACGAGGGAGTCCAGCCAGTCAGACATGCCCTTGGGAACTTTGGAGGATGTCTCGACAATATTTTTGTGAGAAGACATGGGTCAACTAGTCCTACAGTAAGAAAAAAAACTGGGTTACTAACCAAAACAACTCGGGCAAAATCAGAAATCAGTTCGGACAAATATGGATCCCACTCAGACTAAAGCACACAACAACAAAAAGAAACTCCAGGACTCACACCAAAGATCCAGGGGCATCCTTTGGAGGCAGTAACGGAATAAGGACTCAGGAAAAATCTACAAGTCTACATCTCAACATCTTCCAACAAAAAAAATAACCCTCTTTCAACAAAGCAACACTCTGAAAGGAAAGTCACGAATCAGAAAGTCATCAAAATTGCCACCTTTTTTTATAGCAAAGGGAACTATCATGCATCAAACATGCCAAAAGAAAAATCATCAAAGACGCAACCTTTTTTCAAAATCAAACAGTTCATCACTCAAAAACTTCAAATGTGAGGACACAATCAAAAGCAATAGCAACATTCAAAACCCTAGAAGCATCAGCTAGCAGGAAGCGAGAAAAAGTGTACATAAAATTGAAGCAGCCCTACAATAGTGCATATCGCAGAAACAATCAGACACAGTAGACAAAGAAAGATTCAAACTTTCCAACTTTTCCAAGTAAAAGATCAAAACTTTCTCAAAATCAGAAGAACAACATAGGAGAAAAAAGACCAACCTGTAGCAAGGAGATAAACACTGAAGAGATTGAAGCAACAACGAGGCCGCACCAGGTGATCACCTTTTCGAACAAAAGAACGAAGCACCAATAGTCACCTCCGAAAGCGAAGAGAAGCGTGAAAACGAGAAAACTCGGGAGCAACGAAAGTGAAGAGTCGCAGACGCAAGAGCAGAAGGGTAAAAGATGGAATCAAGAGAAAAAACTAAAAGCAAAGTCTTTTGGCAAATTTATAATGAAAAGAGGGAAATGGAAAAAATGAGGAGTTAATAGGCTTTAAAAACCCCCGCACGTTCCCAAAGCAAGAAACACACGTTTTAAACCAAAAGGAGTGACAAAAAAATGCTTCACATTCAAGAAGACCCAGACAACCAAAATGCTCGAGCTCGGCTTCTCTGGAAAGAATCGATGACTAAAGGACTCGACCTTAAAAAATACCGAGCTCAAGCAGGGGCACTGTTCATGCCCTGGGTCGAGCTGTACGACCCGGGCTGATTGAAGATGAGTCGACCGACCTCTTCAGGTCAGGACTATCCAACCTCTTCTCAAAGAGCTCGGCCAAATCATCAGAAAATCCCAAAAATGGCCCAAACAGGGAAACACGACCCAAGTCCAGGGGCAGCCCAAGCCTAGAGAGATAAGGGCGGTTCCCTAAAAGATAGGATGACTTCACTCAAAAGATAAGATAAGATAACTATCTTATCCCAAAGGAAGATCACCCCACACCATTATAAATACACTGGAGCACCCAGGTATAACTCATACTTTGATTCTACTAAAAACCTGCTTAATACCCTTGCTAACTTAAGCATCGGAGTCCCTTGCAGGTACCACCACCCTTCGGTGATGAAGGATCAGCACCACCACCAAGTCCAACAAGTCGGACACGGCAGCTCCGACCAGTACAGAAGATCTCGTCTGAGATCGACCTACAGTTTCAGGTAACCCTCGGAACAATTATTTTCTATTATAACTAACTATTATGATGAGAAATGTAGGAATCAATTAAAGATAACCAATCAAGCGAGCAAGAATTGTGCAAAGCAGCAATATTAGTGAGAATATCATTAAGATGATATCAATCCTATTTTGGAAAAATGTTGCACCATCAAAACAAGCAAGTGATACAGTCCAAGAATCAAATTCATGAGTGATTAGATAATTGCTGCATATTATAATCAAACTAAACAAGGAAAAGATTCTCATTCAAAGCCAACGGCTAAGTGCATTGATATGTGCAATGACTAGTTAATGAAAAAGGAAATTATTCTAATATTGAAGAAGCGATTTCAAGCTCTATAAAAAAAATTTCATCCAAAAAAGAAGACAGCGGTTCGAGCTTAAGTCAGAATATATACACAACCTAGTTTCCCTGTTATTTGAGTGTGTTTTTATTTTTCTTTTGCCTAGATTCAAGCTTATTTTGAGAAATACAAAAGGCAAAGAGACTAGTGCATACAAAAGCCATTTAATCTTTATTTGCGTGTTTTGATTTTCGAAAGGATTCCGCTAGGGAGACAATGGACTATTTTTACAATATGTACAATGGGCTATTGAGTTACAAAATGAACATCCCCATACTATCTAGAATTACCATTCGAGTACTAGAGATAATAAACATCTTCCCAAAAGCTTAAACTGATTTTGAGGTTCACCAAGGATCGAACTCTTGATCTTTCGAATCTAGCGCTCTAATACCATGTCATAATACCACTCATCCCAAAAGCTTCAGCTGATGGGAAAAGGTAACACTAATGATTATATCTCTAATACTCCATAAACCTCCATTGTACACATTGTACAAATATTCCATTGGCTCCTCATACTTTTCCTTTTCGAAAATATGTTGGGTTAGAACTTAGAATGCACTTGGTTCCTCTTAACTAGGTCAGATTAGCAACTAGGTGATTTACTAAGTTTGAAATAGTTTAGGATTGGTGTTTATAGTGAAAATTCTTATTGATTATAGTGAAAATTCTATCATTGTTGTAGTAGAGACTAGACGTAGATCACATTACACTTTGTGACCAAACTAGGATATATCATGGTGTTAATCTTCTTCTTTCTTAAAACTCTGCAACTTCCATTTTTGTTTTGTTCTGGCTGCAGAAGGAGACAAAAACAAAAATAATCTCCAGTTTTAGTGTACTGCACAATATTAAGTATTAAAAGTGTTTCATTGATTCAGTCCCTTCTCAACTCACTTGAAACCTTCAAAAAGCCAAAATAATGCACGACGGAACCGAAATCAATAAACCCTAACATGAATTTTGCAACAGGTAAAAAGACAGTACTGCATAATCCAGCAATAATTATGATATTGCTAATCTTGATCTATTTTTGTTATTAATTAACATAGTAATAGTTAACGCCAACTACACAAATAAGCAAGCACTAAGAAACAAGAACATCATAAGAAGAGAATAGCAAACCGCGAAAATTAAAGCATACCAGAAACTAGGGCTGAAACTGATCGAATTGAAAGCGGCCTTGTTCGATTTAGATTTGACTGTGGAAATTGAAAAGAGAGTGAAGTTTGAGATTGAGTATGACTTTGAGGAACAGAGAGAATGCGAACAAATTGGGGAGAGGGCATGGTAGTTGCAGAGAACACCATTGGAGAAACCGCAAACACCAACTTCTATCTTCTACCACCCAATTTTCAATATTTATGTTGGGTGTACAACATTTTTCAATTTTTTATTTTTATGATGTTTGCTTTCTTAGCATGATAAATTCATTGGTACTGATTACGTATGTTAAAAATATGGAGAAATAATAATATAATTTGTGGAATTTATTTTTTCGTCAACATCTAATCTTTTTAAAAAATATATATATCATATTAATATTTTTATTAAAATATTTTTATAATTTAATAAAAATAAAAAATATTTTTTATTTAATTTTTTAAAAGACTTAAATATTTTTTATGTTAGACAAAAATGATCCTTTAAAATTAATCAAATTGTGTTACAATATGAAAATTCACTCGGTGTCTACTTAGTATGATTTATTCTTTCAATATTTTTGAACGGTACAAATATTAAAGGATAAATGCTACAAGATTTTCAAAACTTAAAAAAAATTAAACCTTGCACATGTATAAATAGGAGCATAGGTTGAGGAAATGGACACATATACAATAATATATAAAATTCTCTCTCTTTTCTCTATCTCTCTGTGAATTTTAAGTTGCAGTATATATAATACTAATAAATATATAAATTATTTTTATTATAATGAGATAATTATTGGTGAATATTAATACTAGAGTNATTATATTTTTCTTATTTATTTATTTATTTTACAAAAACTCTAATTAAATTTTAGGAAGACTCAAGTAATAAATTTTCATTATGTCGTCACTCTCATTTTGAATTTAATACTCTTGATATTTCTGGAAATAACTACTTATCATGGATATTAGATGCCAAAAGATTCAATGGATCTAAGAGATACCACTAAGGCTGAAAATAATGCATCCCAAAAGGATAAAGACAAAGTCATGATCTTTCTTCATCATCATCTTGACGAAGGATTGAAAAATGAATATCATATTAAAAGATCCTACAGATTTGTGAAAAATCCCTTGAAGAAAGGGTATAATCATCAAAAGACAGTGATACTTCCTCAAGTCCGATATGAGTGGACGCACTTACATCTACAGGATTTTAAATCCATAAATGAATACAATTCAACAATGTTCCGAATTACCTCACGAATGAAATTATGTGGGGAAAAATAACTGATAATGACATATTAGAGAAAACTTTATTGACCTTCCATGCCTTGAATGTGCTCCTGCAGCAATAGTATCGAGAAAAAGAATTTAAAAAATATTATGAGCTAATTTCTTGCCTTCTTGTTGCTGAGCGTAACAATGAATTGCTTTTAAAAAAATTATGAAGCGCGTCCAGCTAGCGCCATCCAAATTTTTGAAGCAAATACGGTAAATCATAACCCCAAAAGAGGTAAATGGCAATATTTTGGTAACAAGAAAATTTATGAAAGGAAGAAAAATTATGTTCACAAGAAAGGATCTCATCAGAAGTGGGATAAAAAAAAGAAACAATGAACAAAATAAATCAACAGAAGATAATTGTTTTCATTGTGGTAGAAAGGGTCATTGGTCTCGTATCTGTCGTAGTCCAAGGCACCTAGTCAATCTTTATCAAGCATATTTGAAAAAGGATGACAAAAGAAATGAGACAAATTTTGTTTCAAAGGATGTTACTGAAAATTACACCACTCATTATGAAGTATCTGATTTCTTTGAGGATCCTGAAGGAAATATTGGTCATTTGATCAATGATGAAAAAGTTTAATATGTGAGTTTGTTAAATACTCATGTAAATAAATAATGTGAGAAACTTCATATTAAGTTTGATTTTCTATTTTAAGTATGATGTATATAAATAATATTTAATAAAATATTAATGTTTATGTTTCTGAATTTCAAAATTACTAAATGTGTCCAATTCTAAAATAATAATAACAGTAATAGTAATAAAACTTTTAGTATATGACACTATTTTTATGTACAATTCTTCTTAGAAAAACAATTCTGATTAGGAATATAACTTTTCTGCGCATATACTTTTACTCATTTTATTATTATTATTTGTCTTGGAAGAAAATGGTAAGAACATATAATGAAAATATTTGTCTTGCGGATAGTGCAAGTTTGCATACTATTCTCAAAATTAATATATATTTTACACATCTTGTACCAAAAGAAGAATATGTTAATACTATTATGTCTCAGGCAATGTGATAGAAGGTTTTGGAAGAGCTATGACTTTATTTTTTGGAGGAATAAAATTCATAATAAATAATGCACTATTGTCTACCAAGTCACTAAGGAACTTATTGAGTTTTAAAGATATTCGCCGGAATGGATATCATGTTGAAATAATGAATGAGGGAAATCATGAGTATTTAATTATTTATGTATCACAACTCATGATTCGAATAAAAAGGTTATATTAAAAAATTTACCCTCACTTTCATTTAGGTTATATTGTACTAAAATTAGTGCAATCGAATCACATGTCATTGTAAATCAGAAGTTTACTAGCCCAAATAAATTCATAACTTGGCATGATCGATTGGGTTATTTGGGAACAACCATAATGCGGAGAATTATTGAAAACTCTCATGGACATTTACTAAAGAACCAGAAGATTCTTAAATCTAGTGAATTTTTGTTGTGCTGTATGTTCTCAAGAAAAGCTAATTTAAGGCTATCACCAGTAAAGATTGAATTTGAGTCCCCTGAATTCCTAGAAAGGATTCAAGACGATATATGTGGACCTATTCATCCAACATGTGGATCTTTTAGATATTTTATGGTACTAATAGACGCATCGTCGAGATGGTCACATGTGTGCTTATTGTCTTCTCGCAACCTGGCGATTGCGAGATTACTTACTCAAATTATTCGATTAAAAGCACAATTTTTAGAAAATCTAATCAAAGTGATTCGTCTTGATAATGCTGGTGAATTCACTTCCTAAGCCTTTGATACTTATTGTATGGCTAATGGAATAAGCGTTGAACATCCAGTATCTCATGTTCACACACAAACTGGTTAGCAGAATCACTTATTAAATGCCTCTAATTAATTGTTAGACTCTAACTTATGAGAACAAATCTTCCAACCTCACCACTTACTCGTTTGAGACTAACAAGTTACTATCAGTTCTCTCTTATGCAATTAGCTTTTGAACAGCAGATAAATGTTTTCCATTTAAGAATATTCGGGGAATATTCGGGTGTGCGATATATGTTTCCATTGCACCACCTTCTCGAACTAAAATGAGACTCTAAAAAAATTAGAGATATATGTTGGATATGATTCTCCCTCTATAGTGAGGTAACTTGAGATACAAACTGGAGATGTATTTAAAATTCGATTTGCAGATTGTCATTTTGATGAATCAAAATTTTCAACATTAGGAAAAGAGAATAAGTTTTCTAAAAAGGAACTTAATTAGAATGCATCATCCTTGATGCATTTAGATCCTAGATCAGGGCAATGTGAACTAGAAGTTCAAAAGATTATACATTTGCAAAAAATAGAAAATGAATTGTCTGATGCATTTTTTTAATACGAAAAAAGATTACTAAATCCTATATACCAGTTGAAAATGCTAAAATTCGAATTAATGTCCCAGTTGGACAAAAGGCCACCAAAACAAATTCACGTAAGATGTGTGGTATGTAACACCCTCACTACCAGAAATTCATGCTTCCGGCTGCGCCACTCTGTTTGCAAGAAGTATTACAACTACTTTATATACTTAATATTAAAATAGGAGCCTGTGACTCAACACTGTATCGCTAATTTCTTTGAAAACTGGAAATAAAAACTTTATAAAAAACAAACACACATATTCAAATACAAGACTTTTTACATAATATCTTATAATATAATATATATAAAACATACAACTTCTATCCCTCTTACAAAATTGTAATAACAAAGGCGAGGGAAGAAAATAATCTATTTAATTCAACAATATATAAATCAAACATAGTATAACTCCTCTTAATGCTTCTTCTTCCGGTTCCTGAAAAGGTAAAGCTGTAGGGGGTGAGAACCTAACCACACGGTCTCACCACGGAGTTTCAAAGTTGTCATAAGAAGATATTTAATAAGAAAATTGTTTTCAAACTCAGTGATTATCGTTGCCTTATGAATCTTTTAAAACCAACAAGTAAACTCAACTTTTTCAAAGAAACAAGGTTTAATCTTTCAGAAATCCGAAACATTTCCTTTCTTAAAAGAAAATCTCAATCAGAAACCAACCACGCAATCAACAACACAATCATTAATTTAGCACCAAAGTTCATTCTCAAATGTAGCACGTCAGGATAAACACAGGCAAGACAGACAAGGAAAACACAAGTAGGTAGCAATTACAGCAAATAGTTCAAGTAGCAGTTAAGAACAGTTTAGCAATTAGGCAAACCCAAACAAATTCAAACCCAAACAAAGCATAAAAATGCATATGATGCATGCCTGTCCTATGGCTGATGAGGCTCATCTGTCGGTTATCCAGCCAACCCGACAAGTCTAAATTGTCCTTAGACTATCCCCCGTTGCGCATCCCCATGACTCTATGCATAGATTTTACATTCACACATCATTCAAATCACTCACTGGGGGCTATCCATACCCAAGAATTTATACGTGCCGGTCACCCTAACGACGTAAGGTCAACAGAGTATCGAGATCCAACCTAGAACACGTGGTGGCAAGCCACGGTTCTTTACCCAGGAAACTCGTATCTCAGATAAACGTGCGGAAGCCACATATGTTTATTCATAATCATTCATCCATCATCATTTCCGCATTTCATTAACAATTCATATCAAACTAATCATTATTCAAGCCATAAGTCACTTTTTATTTCTCAAATCTCTTCAATCTCATAA
The DNA here is from genome assembly GCF_000817695.3 of Arachis duranensis. Lineage (NCBI taxonomy): Eukaryota > Viridiplantae > Streptophyta > Magnoliopsida > Fabales > Fabaceae > Arachis > Arachis duranensis. Next base: position 109,206,512 of record NC_029774.3, on the reverse strand, counting down.
CTTTCCTCAAAATCAATTACTTTTCAAATCTTAGTCGTTTAATATAACATTTTACAAAACTTCCAAGAGACTTTCAATCATCACCTTAAAACGGAACTTTCTTTGAGAAGACACAAGACTTTAAGGAAGAATAACCTGCCTCACTTCTCAAACTCTTTAGAAATCCTCGGAATCATAATTACTCAAATTGAAATCATTTGGAATGGAGACTTAAAAACCAAAACCAAGGCATGTAGGCCAAAAGTTCTGAGCCACTTTCAAAACCAACTTACTTATGCTTCAAAGCCAATTTCATTTCGTTTATAACTCGGAAACCTTTTCAAAGCTCGGAGTTGTTTAGTCTTGTTAAGTTAAAATTTAAAGAATACTTCAAAAGCAAAACGAACCTAATTAATCAAAGTTCAACTTCTTTTAAAATCCACTAAAACTTTTCCAAAAGTACTTCTTTAATCAAACTTCAAAACATAGGCCCCTTCATATTTAAATCAATCGGGAAACATAAATTTTTATTAAACAGCTCAAACTTGAAACACCAATTTCTTAATAAATTAAGAACCAATTCATAGAACCTCTCAAATCCCAATCCTTTTCTAAATCACATTTTAAAGCAGAATCTAAATTTTTTTATGAAAATTCGGCAGCATCTCCTCTAAAACTTGGACTTTGCCACCCTTTTCGAGTCCCATCCAAACATTTCTCAAACCTTTTTCTCAACCATTTCCAAATCTCATTCATTTTCCAAAATTCAACCAGTTCCAATATCAAATTGTTTTCAACGCGAATCAGTGCCAATAATAAATCTCTTTTAAAATCAAACCAGCTCAAATACTAAATTATTTATAAAATCAGACTAACTCAATATTAAACCATTTCCAAAATTAATTCAGTTTCATATTTCAAATAATTTCCAAGCCGATTCGTTTACATTATCAAAAACAGCTTCAAAACCAAGAAATCCATTTCTCATAATAATCAATTGAATAATATTTCAAACTAATTTCTTTTCAGCAATCACAATCTACTCAAGCAATCAGTCATTCAGTCTAGCAAACAACCATATTTACAAGAAAATCATAATCACAGACATATGTTTCTCACTTTAATATCTATTTATAACAATTCTGTAATGTAAAATAGATTTTAAGAAAAACCCTACCTCGATAAGCAAAACCATAAACCAAACGTGTCAACTAAACTCTTTTCGCTCAGCCTGAATTCAACCGCAACCGAAATCTCAGCTCCGCTTGCTTTCTCAATAGCAGAACAGCCTCAATCGCGACATGCAACACTCGATTTCTAATTCTTAAAAATATCAATGTTGCAAATACTTTAATACATGTAACGAAACACTAACGCGGGGTCTCTAAAACAAAACTACTTACTGCAATACGAAGACGAAATAGCGGCAATCTCTGAACTAGTTTGGCGGCCTCGGCATCCACCTCATACGGAAGCAGCGACTGGTTTGCAGCGGCAGCAACTGAAACCAACAAGCAGTGCTTGTAACGTTTCCAAAACTTGAAAGAAACGAAATCCAATACTCAAACCCTTACCGACGGTGGTCGTAGGTAACGGAGGTGGCGTTTCTCGGTGGCGAAGGCTCGGCCACCCATCACCAACGGCGGCAACGGAGGGTACGACGGCGGCTGGACAGATCGGCAGTGAGGAGGAACCAGCTCACTCTCGGATCTCTCTCTCTCTCTCCTCCACGCGCGGCTCTCCTTGCATTGGCTCCCTTTCCCGGTGACAGCGGCGGATCTGGCGATGGTTTAGGACAGAGACGGCGACGGCAGCTGGTCGAGCTATACGGACCGGCAACGACGGGTCAGCCACACGTCTCCTCTCCCCGCAACTGAGCTCCCTGGCGCGTGTTCTTCTTCTCTCTTCCCTCTATTCTTCGCACTTTCTCCCTCCTCTGTGCAGCACGGCGACGCGGCAGCGACTGGTCGCGGTGGCAAGGTGGCGTTCTGAGCAGCGCTGCGGTGGTGCGACGGCTCCTCCCTCTTACCCGGCGCTCTCCCTCTCACGGATCCCCCCTCCTCTCTTCCCCTTTCTTTCTTCTTTTCTTTCTTTCTTAGCTGCTTCTAGGTTAGGTTCAATTTGTGTGTGTTGAGTGTGTGACCGAGGATGAAGGGGTTGGGTGAGAGAGATGAGTGTAGTGTTAGGGTTTGGGGGTAGTTTAGGTAATTTTATAAAATAATTAGGAAGATAAAATAATAATTAAAAAAACCAAATTAAGTATAAAATTTCTATCTTTCACATACCTTCCAACTACAAGCTGTAAATTATTTTCTATTCGAATACTAATTTAATAAGAATTAGAGATAAGTAAATTAATTCTCTTTTATTTATAAAATAAGGTCAAAAATCTAAATATTAAAATTAAGGTATATAAAATATTCATTATTTTTTTTCAATTATAAGAACTCTATATAATAAATAATAATTTACTCAACCTATATATAAAAATCTCTAAAAATATAATCTTAAAATAAATACAATAGCTCATAAATAATTTATTAATAACTTTTTAAAATCCAGGGTCTTACATTCTACCCCACTTATAAAAAATTTTTGTCCTCAAAAATTAACTTAATTCATAAAATACTAAAATAGTTTTGAATACTTTACTTTCGTATACTTTAGAAAACAAAGGTCTTGGCATATATATGTATATAGTTTTCCAAAAACCAAAAATCTCAGTGAAAATTTAGGTGTAAGGAAAAAGTGTGGTCTAAAGCAAAAGTTACATGATGGTTCAAAACAAGGATGTCACATGAGGCTACTATTTTACCAAAACTTGAAGCATAAGAGGGTGCAAGTGTTCTAGTTAGGTGTTTGCAAAAACAAAGGGGGTAACTAGGTGGCAAAAGTTTGAAAACAGCTTGACGTGAACAAACAGGATAACGTCTGCGCATAGATTTCTTACTAACTTCAAAATTTCAACTTTTCAATTCCATCAGTCACTTCACAACCCCTTAACCGCCACAAGCATAATCATCCGCAAACTCTCACGAGGAACAAAACTACCACACTCCTCATAACATTGCATATTTACCGCTTTCCCTTTTCACGTTTACGAACTACATGCTAAAGAGACTAACGCTTCGCTTATGACGCCTAAAGGTCATACGTGACTCTAAAGCTATCCCTGAGTTTATTCGAAGGATATAACACCTTGGAAAAGGACAAGTGACAAGGACAAAATTCGCAAGAACTTGAAAGAATTGTTGAGATTACAAATAAGCAGGTATGCACAAGGAATGAAGAGTGCCAGAAAGAAGATTAGTTCGGCAATCTCAAGAATGACTCTCGAATCATTGAAATCTGATAGGAATAATAAAAAGAAAAGTAGTGCAGTAGTTTGAAATAAAATCAAGTCGAGTATCGGAATACGAGGTTTACAGAAGAAGAGTGTTTAAAACCAAAGATAAAGCTTATAGAACTCAAGAGTATGGTTTAAAAAAAATACTTTCGAATACATTGTTCGTAAAGAATGGAAAACTTAAGAGAAAATCATTTTATGTTTTGAAAAAGAAGATGGGTAACAAACATCCTTCAAAAGATTAACAAAAGCATAAATGTGGCATTATCTCAATATAAATTCAAGTGGAAATAAATTACACAAACTTTGTAAATGGAAAGATTAATTTGGCTAAGAGCAACATTGTATTTTCTCTTCTTTTTCAAGCATATATGAAAAATACAATCTTGTTGGAAGGAAACCTGAGATAGAGTTTTACTCATAAAAGAAAAGAAGATACATTACAATTAAACAGGTTTAAATCACATACAGAAATTTTCAAAGTATAAGGTAAAGGAGTGTAGGCTGAATTGAAAGCGATTTTATTAAAACTTCAATAATATACTTGAAATCACAGCTTTATAAGGATGTTCAATAATATTAAGATGCGCTAAAAAGAAAACCAACTCATTTCAAGAAAGGAACTCAGCAACTTAAAAGGTTGATTCAAAACTTAAATTTAAATTTTTTTTAAAAGAATTCAAAAATTCTTCAAAAATAGTTGAAAACAAAATTTTGAAAGTATACTTGGAATAAGCACCTCGCAAAAATCATTTAAGAAGATTACGATGCGCTTAAAAGGTAATCAGCCCGTGGAAGAAAGGATCTTTAAATCAAGGGAATTCAAACAAAATCTCACCAGGCTTGGAATATCAAACAAGTTTTCAATTGATCCAAAGGAATACAAAACGCACAAGAAAAGACAATTAAGAGGGTAAACGGTGCATTAGATAGAAACAAGGTCAAGCTGAGTCGGATGAGTGTGAGATTTATAAAAGAAGGAAAATTAAGACTAATGGTGACGTTCACAAAAGTAAGAAAATAGTTAAATACAGAGTCAAATATGACATCCATAGAAGTGAAAGGCTCAAAAAGAAATTGGTCTGTTCTTAAAAGGGAAGATATGAACCCAACATTTTCAAAAGAGCAAAGAATGCTTAATTAACGTGTGATGCTAAACCAAATTCGAATTAAAAATAGATCAGGTGAAGTTTATTAAATGAAAATCAACTAGAAATAGATAAAAATCTTCCTTTGAAGAGTATCTGAATACATAATCAAGCAAAAATATTCATAAAAATTGTAATATAGTTGTTAAAAAAAATCAAATTGCATACATATGTTTTAACATGAGTATATTTTTATAAACGAGTAAAAGAACTGATGAGTTATTGGGGGTAAATAGTTTTTTTTAACGGTATAAAAGATTTTTTGTTTTAAAAAAAACTTTATATGGAGAAGATCATATCAAATCAAAAACAATTTTATAAAAGTTTCAAGAATAGTCAAGTAAGAAAAATTAAATCACGCCTTTAAAATAACAAAAACAAAATTCGAAATATGAGCTTAAAGGAATACACTGCATTAAAATAAGTTCAAAGTTGTACCAAATAATACATGGATCAAGAAAAGAGTTTAAACAAAGAGAGGCAAACACACCAAGAACGTTAGGCAAACATATGCGGTTAGAATCAAACGAAAGCGCACGTGAACAAGAGAACAGGATTGGAAGATAATTCGATCAGTTTCCAAGAAAAGAATAGCAAACAAGAACCTTAGAGCATACCAAGTAGGAGCAAGATACATGATATTCGCAGAATTCAAAACACGGTTGAATGTTCCTTAAAGATTCAAGCAACAATTAGGAACATAGTCAAGTAAGGATATATATGAATGACAAGACATGGTAGAAAAATATTCAAAACACATTCTAAGAAGAAATCAAAGACTAGAGATTCCAATACAAATAATAAAGAAAAAATAGCATCAGGCACGAATAAAGATTACACGTCGAGACGAAACTAAGCTCTAGAACTAAGTTTCTAACATTCCCAAAATCCGCGACTCGCGTTATCTATGACCACATATCGTCTATGATAACTCATTAGTGCTTACATATACATAATTCACTAATGTTAAGCTGGCCAAACTTAATTCCAGAAATTATGCAATGCAAGACTAATAGCATTAATCAATAGACCATCATGTGCATAAAGCTATAATTCTCGTGATCCAACAAGACCTACTACATGACCGACTCTCAGAGTATGCAACTGAAGCATAGTCGGTCAATTCCTCAGGCTCTACAGGAAGGACAGCTCTGATACCATAATGTAACACCCTCACTACCAGAAAGTCACACATCCGGCTGCGCCACTCTGATTGCAAGAAGTATTATAAGACTTTTTACATAATATCTTATAATATATATATATATATATAACATACAACTCCTATCCCTCTTACAAAATTGTAATAACAAAAGGTGAGAGAAGAAAATAATCTATTTAATTCAACACCATATAAATCAAACGCAGTATAACTCCTCTTAATGCTTCTTCTTCCGGTTCCTGAAAAGGTAAAGCTGTAGGGGAGTGAGAACCTAACTACACCGTCTCACCATGGAGTTTCAAAGTTATCATAAGAAGATATTTAATAAGAAAACTATTTTCAAGCTCAGTGATTATCATTGCCTTATGAATCTTTTAAAAACCAATAAGTAAACATTCAAAACTTTTTCAAAGAAACAAGGTTTAATCTTTCAGAAATCCGAAACCTTTCCTTTCTTAAAAGAAAATCTCAATCAGAAACCAACCACGCAATCAACAACACAATCATTAATTTAGCACCAAGGTTCATTCTCAAATGTAGCACGTCAGGATAAACACAGGCAAGACAGACAAGGAAAACACAAGTAGGTAGCAATTACAGCAAATAGTTCAAATAGCAGTTAAGAACAGTTTAGCAATTAGGCAAACCCAAACAAGTTCAAACCCAAACAAAGCATACAAATGCATATGATGCATGCATGTCCTATGGCTGATGAGGCTCATCTGTCGGTTATCCAGCCAACCCGACAAGTCTGAATTATTCTTAGACTGTCCTCTGTCGCGCATCCCCATGAGTCTATGCATAGCTTTTACATTCACACATCATTCAAATCACTCACTAGGGGCTATCCGTACCCGGGAATTTATATGTGCCCGGTCACCCTTACGACGTATGGTCAACAGAGTATCGAGATCCAACCTGGAACACGTGGTGGCAAGCCACGGTTCTTTACCCAGGGAACTCGTATCTCAGATAAACGTGCGGAAGCCACATATGTTTATTCATAATCATTCATCCATCATCATTTCCGCATTTCATTAACAATTCATATCAAACCAATCATTATTCAAGCCATAAGTCACTTTTTATTTCTCAAGTCTCTTCAATCTCATAACTTTCCTCAAAATCAATTCCTTTTCAAATCTTAGTCGTTTAATATAACATTTTACAAAACTTCCAAGAGACTTTCAATCATCACCTTAAAACGGAACTTTCTTTGAGAAGACACAAGACTCGGGAAGAATAACCTACCTCACTTCTCAAACTCTTTAGAAATCCTCGGAATCATAATTACTCAAATTGAAATCATTTGAAATGGAGACTTAAAAACCAAAACCAAGGCATGTAGGCCAAAAGTTCTGAGCCACTTTCAAAACCAACTTATTTATGCTTCAAAGCCAGTTTCATTTCATTTGTAACTCGGAAACCTTTTCAAAGCTCATAGTTGTTTAGTCTTGTTAAGTCAAAATTTAAAGAATACTTCAAAAGCAAAACGAACCAAATCAATCAAAGTTCAACTTCTTTTAAAATCCACTAAAACTTTTCCAAAAGTACTTCTTTAATCAAACTTCAAAACATAGGCCCCTTCATATTTAAATCAATCGGGAAACATAAATTTTTATTAAACAGCTCAAACTCGAAACACCAATTTCTTAATAAATTAAGAACCAATTCGTAGAACCTCTCAAATCCCAATCCTTTTCTAAATCACATTTTAAAGCAGAATCTAAATTTTTTTATGAAAATTCGGTAGCATCTCCCCTAAAACTTGGACTTTGCCACCCTTTTCAGGTCTCATCCAAATATTTCTCAAACCTTTTTCTCAACCATTTCCAAATCTCATTCATTTTCCATAATTCAACCAGTTCCAATATCAAATTGTTTTCAACGCGAATCAGTGCCAATAATAAATCTCTTTTAAAATCAAACCAGCTCAAATACTAAATTATTTATAAAATCAGACTAACTCAATATTAAACCATTTCCAAAATTAACTCAGTTTCATATTTCAAATCATTCCCAAGCCGATTCGTTTACATTATCAAGAACAGCTTCAAAACCAAGAAAGCCATTTTTCATAATAATCAATTGTATAATCTTTCAAACTAATTTCCTTTCAGCAATCACAATCTACTCAAGCAATCAGTCATTCAGTTCAGCAAACAACCACATTTATAAGACAATCATAATCACAGACATATGTTTCTCACTTTAATATCTATTTATAACAACTCTGTAATGTAAAATAGATTTTAAGAAAAACCCCTACCTCGATAAGCAAAACCATAAAACAAACGTGTCAACTAAACTCTTTTTGCTCAGCCTGAATTCAACCGCAACCGAAACCTTAGCTCCGCTTGCTTTCTCAATAGCAGAACAGCCTCAATTGCGACATGCAACACTCGATTTCTAATCCTTAAAAATATCAATGTTGCAAATACTTTAATACATGTAACGAAACACTAACGCGGGGTCTCCGAAACAGAAATACTTACTGCAATACGAAGACGAAATAGCGGCGATCTCTGAACTAGTTTGGCGGCCTCGGCATCCACCTCACGCGGCAGTGGCGACTGGTTTGCGAGGGCTGCAACTAAAACCAACAAGCAGTGCTTGTAACGTTTCCAAAACTTGAAAGAAACAAAATCCAATACTCAAACCCTTACCGACGGTGGTCGTAGGTAACGGAGGTGGCGTTTCTCGACGGCGAAGGCTCGGCCACCCATCACCAGCGGCGGCGACGGAGGGTACGACAGTAGCTGGACAGATCGGCAGTGAGGAGAACCAGCTCAGTCTCGGATCTCTCTCTCTCCTCCACGCGCGGCTCTCTTTGCATCGGCTCCCTTTCCCGGTGACAGCGGCGGATCTGGCGACGGTTTGGGACAGAGACGGCGACGGTGGCTGGTCGAGCTATACGGAACGGCAACGACGGGTCAGCCACACGTCTCCTCTCCCCGCAACTAAGCTCCCTGGTACGTGTTCTTCCTCTCTCTTCCCTCTGTTCTTCGCACTTTCTCCCTCCTCTGTGCAGCACAGCGACGCGACAGCGACTGGTCGCGTGGCAAGGTGGCGTCCTGAGCAGCGCGGCGGTGGTGCGATGGCTCCTCCCTCTTACCTGGCGCTCTCCCTCTCATGGATCCCCCCTCCTCTCTTCCCCTTTCTTTCTTCTTTTCTTTCTTTCTTAGCTGCTTCTAGGTTAGGTTCAATTTGTGTGTGTTGAGTGAGTGTGTGTGACCGAGGGTGAAGGGGTTGGGTGAGAGAGATGAGTGTAGTGTTAGGTTTGGGGGTAGTTTAGGTAATTTCATTAAAAATAGGGTTATTAGTGTAATTTCATAAAATAATTAGGAAGATAAAATAATAATTAAAAAAAACAAATTAAGTATAAAATTTCTATCTTTAACATACCATTCAATTACAAGCTGTAAATTATTTTCCATTTGAATACTAATTTAATAAGAATTAGAGATAAGTAAATTAATTCTCCTTTATTTATAAAATAAGGCCAAAAATCTAAATATTAAAATTAAGGTATATAAAATATTTACTTTTTTTTCAATTATAAGAACTCTATATAATAAATAATAATTTACTCAACCTATATATAAAAATCTCTAAAAATATAATCTTAAAATAAATACAATAGCTCATAAATAATTTATTAATAACTTTTTAAAATCCGGGGTCTTACATGGTAGGCTTATCGGTTCCAACGACAAAAATCTTCGAAAAAGAAAAGAGATAAATACTATTCCTATTGAAAAAGATAAATACATAGTAAAGACACCTGCAGTTGTCCAAAATTCTGATATAATTTTGACACCATAAGACATTCACGTACCTGAAAATTGTGAAAATGACGAGATCTCGATAAATTGTGTCTTTATAGGAGAAAATTGGAACCAAAATAAGACAATTGTCAATGAAATATTTGCATATAATGTGACATTAAATATCATGCATGAAAATAAGGATCTTGAGCCAAGAACAGTCGAAGAATGTCGACAAAGGAATGATTGGCCAAAATGGGAAGAAGTTTTGAAGGTTGAGTTAGACTCACTTGCAAAACGTGAAATATTTGGACCTGTAGTCCGTACATTAGAAAATGTAAAACCTGTTAGATACAAATAGATATTTGTGAGAAAACAAAACAAGAAAAATGAAGTTGTACGTTACAAATCTTGACTTGTGGCGTAAGGTTTTTCACAAAGGTCCGGTATAGATTATGAAGAAACACATTCTCCTATAGTAGATGTAATAACTTTGCGTTATTTGGTCAATTTATCTGCATACCATAAACTACATATGCATCTAATGGATGTGGTAACATTCTATTTATATGGATCATTAAATCGTGATATCTATATGAAAGTCCTTGAAGGACTAAAGGTATCTAAATCATCCCATGAATATTCGCAGGAGTTATACTCAGTTAAATTGTAAAAATCTTTATATGATCTAAAACAATCTGACGAACGTGGTATAATTGTCTTATTGAGTATCTAGGAAAAAAGAAGATATAATGCCATTGATGATTGGATTTTTGACGGTTTAGAATTTCACTAATGAAATCTCGTTGTAAAGTATAGTTTCTAAACCAAAAATAATCCTTTCATACAAAAGATTGTTTGTCACTAAAACAAACCCCTAAATTTATAAACCAAAGTATTGAACCTCGGATCGTTCTCCCTAGGAATTACAATAAAGTGTCTTGTTATTGGTTATGAGATATTTTGGGGTTTTTGAGATTTTAGACAAGAAATATAAATGGTAAAGAAAATAAACTAACAACTAACAAAACTCTTGGCAAGATATGAGAACTAGAAATCCTATCCTAGTTATCCTCCTTAATCATGACCACAAATTATTCATTGCTCTCACTTAGTTAACCTCTAACAATGGAGGAAAGTCAAGTGGATGAATCAATTTGATTCCTCAAGTCCTAATCAACTCCTAAAGGAAAGACTAGCTTTAGAGGCATTCAAATCAATTAGCAACTTCTAATTATCAATCAATAAGGGAATTAGATAACTCAAGAGTCACTAATTACTCTACCTAGGCTAAGAGGAACAAAACCTACACTAAAACCCAACCAAGCATTCATCAAACACTTGGAAGGTACAAAAGAAAAGCAAAGAAAATTGACAACAAGAACAATTATTGAAAGGAATTAACAACAACAATCAAAAGAAACACAATTATTATGAATTACCTTGAATTGAATTGAAATAAAATGGAAGGAACAAGAGTAGATCTACGACAAAGTATAAGAACAACATAAAGGAAATTACAACAAAAGAATAGAAGAATGATGATTGTAACAATAAAGAATTGAAAGGTAGAAGTGGAAGAAGATATGAATCTAAATCTAAGAACTAACCTAATCCTAATCCTAATCCTAGAGAGAAGTGAGAGCTTCTCTATCTAGAAACTAACTCTAACTACTAAACTAAGCTAAACTAAAACTAATGGTAACTAAGTGTGTAAAGTATCTAAAGTATGTTGATTTCCCTTCAATCTTTGGCTTAAATAGCATCAGAAATGAGTTGGATTGGGCCCACAAGGTTTTAGAATTCGCTGGCCACGTATTGTTTTAAGTGGATCATATGGCAGCAACGATGCATGCGTGTATAGTGCGCGTACGCGTCACCATACATGCAGCAACTATGGCAAATCTTATATCATTTCGAAGAACCAGATGTTAGCTTTCCAACTCAACTGGAACTGCATCATTTGGACTTCTGTAGTTCAAGTTATGGTCAATTAAGTGCGAAGAGGTCAGGCTTGACAGCTTTTTGGTTCCATCATTTCTTCATGAGTTCTCCAACTTTACATGCTTTTTCTTCATTCCCTTGATCCAATCTTTGTCTCCTAAATCTGAAATCACTTAACAAACATATCATGACATCTAATGGAATCAAGGTGAATTAAATTTATCTATTTTAAGTCCTAAAAAGCATGTTTTCACTCTTAAGCGTAATTAAAGGAGAAGTTATAAAACCATGCTATTTCATTAAATGAATGTGGGTAAAAGGTGATAAAATTTCCAAAAATCAATACAAGATAAACCTTAAAAATGGGGTTTATCAACCTCCCCACACTTAAACCAAGCATGTCCTCATGCTTAAACCAAGAGAAAGCAAAGGGTATCAACATTTATTCAATGTGAACTAATCTAAATGCAACCTAAACTATATGCATCTATTTATATGAATGCAATTGCTTGGTCAAAATAAATCAATTCCCAAGAAGCATATATGCACAAGGGCTAAGGACTAGCAAGTTTAATCCACAATTGAATTGAGTTATTAAATATTTTTACAAACTTGCATGAAGAGATGATTGTAGGTGAAAACATGTAATTGAGCATCAAACCCTCACTGGATGTGTTTACACTCTCTTCGCTCAAGTGTTTAGGGTTGATTCACTCAATTCTCTTTTAATCATGCTTTCCAAGATTTGTTTTTCTTCTAACAATCAACAAATATTTCATGCATGCATACAAGTATCATGAGGTCTTTCCTTTGGTAGTAATGGGGCTAGGGTCAAGGTCGGATGCATATTTGGTCAAGTGAGCTTGAAATTTGAATCTTTGATAAGCTTAAACTTTTCACCTAACCTATGACATCCTATACAATTAAGTTCTAACCTAACTACCCATTTTTTACTTTTTCACATACTCATGTATCCTTTTTCATTTCACAACACTCATGCATTGATTTTATTAAGCTACACTTTGCCTTGGGGCATTTTGTCCCCTGTTTATTTCTTTTTCTTCTTCTTCTTCTTTCTTTTTCTATTTTTTTCTTTTCCATATAATTTTTCTTTTTCTTTTCTTTTTTTTTTCTCATTCATTTTTTTTCTTTCTTTCAAGCTATATACAAGAACATCAATACATAAGGTCTATACATTTGATCAATACATGCGCATGTACCCAATTCCCAATATTTACAACAAAAATACAAAACTACCCGTTTATTCACCTAATGTCTCAAGGTTCCCACACTTGAATGATACACACACACTAGCCTAAGCTAATCAAAGATCCAAATAAGGACATTTATTGTTTTTCGCTTTAGGACTTGTAATGTGCTAAAATAAGAACAAGTGGGTTAATCGTAGGCGCAAATTGGCTAACAATGGATGATAAGGGGTAAGGCTATTTGGATAAGTGGGTTAATGAAATGATGGTCTCAATCATATAAATGCATGAATACAAGGAATAATGGACATAAAGAATCAAACAAATCAAAGATCACAATCATAGAAAGAGAATAGTGCACACAAGAAGGGAAATAAGTGGTTATAATATGTAACCACACCATTAGCCTCAAATCTCACTGGCTTGTGTTCTTAGCTCAAAAATCATGTTCCACAATATATATATATATATGTATATGTATGTATGTGATTCAAGCAACTTTTATGAAAAGTATTCACTCAAATCCATTGAGGTGCCCTATAGATAGAAATCTTGAAAATTTTCATTATTTTGACTAAGCTTATTGTGTATATATATGCAAAATTAAGAAAAATGCAAGTAAAAATCCTAAAAACCTAAAATGAAATGCAAAAGTGTTGGGATTAGAAATTTGTCACCCAAAATCGCCGACCGGTCGGATGACCTCCCCACACTTAAAAGTTTGCACCGTCTTTGGTGCACTCAAAGATGAGCAAGGGGGTACGGTGACTCTCCGGATTGCCACCTTCAGCTGGTAGATCAACCGGTGCTGCCTGTTCTTAGCCTTGCTTCCATTATTGCTTGTGGTGCATCATATCATGAAAAATAGAAATATAACACCATAAGATGAGAAGATATAAAAGCAAGGAAGCATACATTGTTGGAATGAGGTAAATTACTAGAATTGAGTGAGTGAATTAATGTGACATTAATGACAAATAGGGATATGAGTTCTAAATTAGGTGCCTTTTAGAACACACATTAGCATAAAAAGGAATGTCACAAAAGAAGCATGCACTTCACTTATTCTAGTGTGCTTGAAATGCTTTAAGTAAACTTGTAAGGTAAAACAAGCATTAAAGAAGCATGAAAGCATTCAAACGAAAAACATACGGATGCATATAATCATGAAACATAATGCATCAAGATAAATTCACAACATCATCCATCAAGAAGTTGCCTAATCACAGAATAAGGCTCAAATCACATGGTGGCCAAATCATGTAATTCAAGAAGAGTTACAAGCTCGAAGGCAATTCTCATCACTTGGTATTTTTCAAAAGGTAAGCATGAAAAACTCAAAACCAAGTAGAAAAATATAACCTCAACAATAGAATCCAACAAAGATTATAAACAGAGTGATGTTAAGATAACATCCCTTTTTTAGTACTCAGCAGCAATTAATGGTAAACAAGAATAACAATCCAACACTTATAATGAAAAAGAGAAAATGAAATGAAAAACTAACTAAAACTAACTAATCGACTAACTAACTAACTAATTAGTTAACTAAAATAAATGGTTATCAATGGTGTTTGGAAGTGTTGGATGAGGTGTAGAAGAAAGGAAGAAGAAAGGAGAAGGAAAGAAATGGCAAGAGGAGAAGAAAAGAAGTGGATGGAATAAAGGGCATCCATGCGTACACGCACATGGCGCGTCCGCGTCGATGGCTTATTTCGAGAGTGGTGCGTACGTGTCATGTGCGCGTGCGCGCGAGTGGGGTTGTGCCAAAGGCACAACGTTGGCGTGGCGTAGGCACAACTCTCGGGTCAATGTATGGAAGGTGAAACTTCTCAATCCACGTGTACGCACGCATGGCGCGCGCGCGTGGATGGTCCAATACGCTTGATGCACGCGTACGCGCGCAGTGCGCGTACGCGTAGATGGTGCTCTATTTTTCAAAAAAAAATTTATGTTTTTGCACCAATCCAAGCATTCCAAACCTCCAAACAGCTACCAAAACACCATAAAACCTTATTTAACATACTAAACTACCAATTAGACTCAACAAATTCAACACAACATGAAATTAAACTAATTCTATTAGTATGTACAAAAGAGAAAAAAATGAAAAGAATTTACCATGGTGGGGTGTCTCCCACCTAGCACTTTTGTTTATTGTCCTTAAGTTAGACTTATGGGGAGCTCCTCTCAAGGTGGCTTGTGCTTGAATTCATCTTGGAACTCCCACCAATGTTTGGTTCTCCATTGTGCCCCAAGATTTTTCATGGATTGAGCCAAGTGTTGATGGAGTTTTTCACAAGCTTGGGGCTCCAAAAGTTGATCCTCTTTTTCTAATCCGGGGTTCCACACTTTATTTTCACACCCGTCTTGAAGTTGATTATCATTATTGGTCCAACCGGGTGGTGAGTAAGGTGAATTCTCTATATAGTGACCAACAATCCTCCTAGACCCATCTATTTGAGCACTACTCCAACCTTTATATCTCATGCTTGATGCATCAACCGTAATGAGCCTTGATTTGCAACGCCCACCACAAAACCTTTTCTGCTTACGCTTCATCCCACAAAGTTTCCTATGTTGGCCATCCGTTTCAAGCAAACCATATTCAAGTGGGATAATAAAGCTAATAGAAATGAATTTCACCCACTCAAATGAAGGTGTAGATGGCAACCTAGGCAAAGATGCTTCCAAAGATCTTGACAAAGCATAACCAACTCCCGTCCTTCTATTTTTTTTGGACTTCCACCTCTTCACAAGATTTCTCTAATTCAATCCTTTGTTCATCAATATTATCTAAGCCTTTTCTCTTAATCAATCTATAATTGGGAGGGTGAAAGAAGTTTACCTCCACAACATTTTCAAATGCACCGGGAGAAGGTTCTTCAAGTTCAAAGGATTCTCCACCACTAGGACTTGATGATTGATCTTCAATTTCAAGGGAACTCAATTATTGCTCTATCCCATCTAATTCGTCATATGGAATATGCTTTGGAGGTTGTGCACACTCCTCCTCAACATCAAATTCAATCTTCTTGGAGGGATTTTCTTCAACTCTATGTTCCCATGGTGGTTCCGCATCTCCTAAGTCTTCAACCACCTCTTCCTCCTCTTCAACAATTGTAGATTCCTCCAATTGTTCCAATACAAAGTAACTTCCCTCTTTCTCCACCAATCGATCCTTCATGTTATGCTCTTCATTTGATCATCCACATATAGCCATGGGAGTTCCTTGAGTGTTCAAGCATTGAGAGGCTAATTGATTTGTTACCGCATCTAAGGCGGTCATGAAATTTTACACATCCCTTTTCATCTCTTCTTGTCCTTGAACAAGAACATCAAGGATGTCATCCATTGGAGGTTGGGATGGATAGAAGGATTCATCATTTTGGGAGAATGGTTCATAGTAGGAAGGTGATTCTTCTTGGTAGAGTTGTGGTGGTTCAATGTTTTCCACTCTTTCCACTTGGTGCACAACCTCTTTCCACTTGTTGCACAACACACTCCATGGTTGCTTGAAATTGATCCAATGCTTCCTTGAGACGATCCCTCGACTCTTGTTCCGCTTGGATATCATGATAAGGATCATATGGCTCTTGGATCGATGGACATGAATATTCTTCCATGTGAGGTTGTGGTGGAAGGTAGAATTCATCTTGTGGTTGAAAATTTTTATTTATTGAGGGTGGTTCTTGGAAGTATTGAGGTTGGAATGGTGGCGGTTCTATATGTGGCTCATATGGCTCAAAAGGTGGTTGGTATGGTGGATAAGGATTAGGGTCATATGGAGGTATTTGGTGAAAGGAGGCTTGTGAGTATGGTTGAGGATCATGTTGAGGAGGGGGTTCATAGGCATATGGTGGTGGTTCTTGAAAGTCACAAGGAGATTCACCATAGCCATTGGATTGGTATGCATCAAAAATTGGCCCTTCTTCATAGTGCATTGGTGGAGGTTGCTGCCATGAAGATTGATCATATGCATATGGCTCCTCCCACCTTTGATTGTCTCATCCTTGATGCATCTCTTCATTGTAATCTCCACTTCCTATAACATAGTTGTAATCACACTCATAGCCAAAATGAGAATTCATAATGGAAAGAGAAAACAAAAAATCAAAAGCTAATAGAAAACAATGGAATGAGAAACAAGGAAAACCAAATCCAAAGACTAGAAAATACTAACAAAAGGCAAAAATCAAGCTATTCACAATATTCACATATATACAATAACCAATAACATAACACCATTGCAACTCCCCGGCAACGGTGCCATTTTTAATGATTGGATTTTTGATGGTTTAGAATTTCACAAATGAATTCTCGTTGCAAGTATAGTTTCTAAACCAACAATAATCCTTTCATACAAAAGATTATTTGTCACTAAAACAAACCCCTAAATTTATAAACCGAAGTATTGAACCTCGGGTCGTTCTCCTTAGGAATTACAATAAAGTGTCTTGTTATTGGTTATGAGATATTTTGAGATTTTTGAGATTTTAGACAAGAAATATAAATGGTAAAGAAAATAAACTAACAACTAACAAAACTCTTGGAAAGATATGAGAACTAGAAATCCTATCCTAGTTATCCTCCTCAATCATGATCACAAATTAAAGTATTTCGTCAAACACTTGGAAGGTACAAAAGAAAAGCAAAGCAAATTGACAAAAAGAACAATTATTGAAAGGAATTAACAACAACAATCAAAAGAAACACAATTATTATGAATTACCTTGAATTGAATTGAAAGAAAATGGAAGGAACAAGAATAGATCTACAACAAAGTATAAGAACAACATAAAGGAAATTACAACAAAAGAATAGAAGAATGATGATTGTAACAACAAAGAATTGAAAGGTAGAAGTGGAAGAAGATATGAATCTAAATCTAGATCTAAGAACTAACCTAATCCTAATCCTAATCCTAGAGAGAAGCTCTCTCTAGAAACTAACTCTAACTACTAAACTAAGCTAAACTAAAACTAATGGTAACTAAGTGTGTAAAGTATCTAAAGTATGTTGATTCTCCTTCAATTCTTGGCTTAAATAGCATCAGAAATGAGTTGGATTGGGCCCACAAGGCTTTAGAATTCACTGGCCACGTATTGCTTTAAGTGGATCATATGGAAGCAACGACGCGTGCGCGTACAATGCGCGTACGCGTCACCATACGTGTAGCAACTATAGCAAATGTTATATCATTTCGAAGCTCCGGATGTTAGCTTTCCAACCCAACTAGAACCGCATCATTTGGACCTCTGTAGCTCAAGTTATGGTCAATTAAGTGTGAAGAGGTTAGGCTTGACAGCTTTTTGGTTCCATTATTTCTTCATGAGTTCTCCAACTTTACATGCTTTTTCTTCATTCCCTTGATCCAATCTTTGCCTCCTAAATCTGAAATCACTTAACAAACATATCAATGCATCTAATAGAATCAAGGTGAGTTAAATTTATCTATTTTAAGTCCTAAAAAGCATGTTTTCACTCTTAAGCGCAATTAAAGGAGAAGTTATAAAACCATGCTATTTTATTGAATGAATGTGGGTAAAAGGTGATAAAATTCCCAAAAATCAATACAAGATAAACCCTACAAATAGGGTTTATTAGCCATTGACAAGTTAGGTTGTATGTGCGGCGGAGACCAACCTAACAGCCCCCTGGATACCATCACGGCCTTCGATCTCTGCTCAAAATTGAAACCAGTGACAGATTTACCGTTATTCATTTGGCAAAATTTCAACAACACTTGAGCTATTCAAGAAAACGACGTGGAGAAACTAAGTTCTTTTTTTATTGTCTAGAGAAAAAGAACAATGAACCCTAATTTTAGATCAAACATTTTTTTATTTTTTATATATGTTTTTATTTTAAACTTTTGATTTTTAAATTATTTCAAATTTAAAATTATAAAACTAAAGCTAATTGAATTTTGACTAAATTAAAAAGATTAAGGTAGTTTTTGTCCAATATATATAAAAAAAGATATTTAAATTTTTTTGTAAAATTAAATAAAAATATTTTTTTATTTTTATTAAAATATAAGAGTAGTTTAGTAAAAATATTGATATGATATATATTTTTTAAAAATTAATTATTTAC
>NC_029774.3:109167622-109187773 GCF_000817695.3 Arachis duranensis | reverse complement strand
AATAGGAGTATTGTAGTAATTTTTTATTAAAAAATATTAATTTAGATTAGTTCAAAATTTAGTTTACCAATTTTTTAGTTAAACCAATTTGTCCAATCTAATTTTGATAAAAATAATACAATTTAATTAATTACATGTCTTAAATTTTAATTACTAAAAAATATCTTTAAAAAAATTATTTTTAGTAACTTTATGTGAGTGACTCCGTAATGAAATACATCTTTTTTTGTCTTTTTTTAAACTTTTATAATTTTACTTAGTGAGATTATCAAATATTCTTGTTAAGCAACTTCATATTTTAGTTTTTATTTTATTTTGTTGTTTATTTTCTAGCACTAATAAAAATAAAAAGAAAAAAAGTACAAATTTTCAATTTTTACTTTTTAAAATTTTGAAAGAATCCATTGTGGTTTGAAGTTTAAATTTAATGAACAAATAAATTTAAAAAATTTTCTCACAACAGCCATATCATTTTAATATTTTTAGTTATTTAAGGTTTTGTATTTATTTGAAAAAACAATTCAGTTGTTATTAAGTTTTGTTTAGATTTTTTTTGTTTAATTAAATACATTTTATTTTTTTGCATTTCTGTACAAATGCTATAGTTTTATTTAGTGAATTATCAATTGTTCTTGTGGCCTAATTTTTTATCTTAGTTTTACATTTACCTAACATGTATTTTCGGTCATATATTAATATTATTATTCGCAAATATTTTTAAACATTTTATTTAATTAAATGCACAATAAATATATTAAAAATTAAATTTGACATCTTTTTCAAACTTTTTAAATTAGTAATTTTAACATTGTGTTTTGGAGTATATGAAACCTAAACTAGTTAAATATAATGGATAAATTTCAATCCTTTGGTGAATAAAAACAAAATGTTATTTTTTTTAAGGGTTATTTAATTATTTATTTTGGGAAGAAAAATATAGTTTACTCTTGTTTGTTAGAGGAGCGAAGCTATAGTGAAAAAGCGTGTTCCCTCCTACGTTGGTTTTGAAAATCGGACGGGACCAATCAGTTAAACCGATTGAATTGAAAATCAGTAAAAAAACGATCTGATCCTCTCTCTAAAACCGTCAATTTTAAAATTACTAGAAAATTGTTGAATCGACCAAAAACTGTTCGGTTGGACTGAATCGGAAATCGACCGATTCTTAATGATTATTTAAAAAAAACCCCAAACCCTACTGCATCACTCAGCCCCCCTTCTAACTCCTTCGTGAATCAACCAGCCCTACCTTATTCAAGAATTCAAAACTCAAATCAAAAGTCTAGCCTCTTCAACGGATTCGCCGCCGCCGTCCGTCGTTGTAGGCGCCTCCGTGGCCTCCTCCTTTTTCCTGTCCCTAACCCCTAGCTCGGAACGTCGTCGTCGCGTCGTCTTCTAGCTTTGTTGTTGGAAGCTTCGAGTTCGAGCTGCTCACTGTGGTGTCGTCGTCATGTCTTTGTCGTCTCGCCATCGTCGTCTTGCTCTTAATCGAAGATTAGTGGCCCTGTTTAGTGATTTCCTTTTATGCTTTGTTGAGTCTATGTTAAAACTTGAATGTCTAATAATTAGTGATTTCTTAATCTGAAATTAAGTAAATAATTGTTTTTGTATTGTTGAAATTATATTATTGAAATGGATTTATTATGCTGCTGTCGTTTTTTAATTTATGTGTATGATATTTCTGAATTTTTGAGTATGATATTTGTTGTTGGAACTAAGTCTGTTGTTTCATTGTCTGATGGGAAAGTAAGATATGATCTAGAATTACGACAGTACACAATTTCTAGTTCTAATGACTATTAACTAAGTATGCATGTCTCAATGATAGTAAACATTTAATTTCTTTGATCTATCAAGGAATTCACTGGGAACTAAATTAGTGAAATTGTTACTCTCCACATTTCTACTAAAATAAAAATAGCTACGACATCCTTTTCTCTTTTATAACCAATTAAACTATACTTATCATCTAAACAGAGAATTAACTTATAAAAATTTTAATGATTGTAGCTGAATTAGAAAAATAAGATATGAATCCACTTAAGCTATTATTTAATTAATCACTATTATGTCAACTTAAAAATAATTGTGTGCAAAGGTTGAATATTGTTAATTTTACATTACAAAGTTTAAACTTATGATTTTAATTTATTGATTATTAATTTTAAATGTATTGTGATTATTGTTTAGTGATGTGTTGCTGAGTTGTTGTGTTTGTTTTACCATTTTGTGATTTCATTTTTATTTAGATTGTAACTGTCTTGGTGATTTATTGATTTCAGTTATGAATAATAGTATGAATCAAGAAATATTTGCTAATAATAATACATTTGTGAATAATAATTTGGCTATTAATTTTTTTTTCATTTCGAACGACTAATCTTAATACAGGGGAAGATGAATAATTGGCAGTGGTTATAACGGAAGCAATTAAAAATGTATAGTTTGTTTATTCAAGTTTTAGTTTTTAGGGTTAACTCATGATTTAGTTATGATTAAATTAAAAATGTATGGTTTTTTAGTTAGGAGAATATAATTTTAAGTTTCTAGCACAAAATAAAAAATAGACAAAAAATAAAATTGAAACCTTTTTCTTAATTGTTGTGTTTTTATTTCTTATTGTTTGTTCTGAATTTTGGTTACAATTTGATCTAGTTGTAAGCATAGAAATAACTTTTAACTCTAACGAGACTATTATTACTTTTGATTGTAAATAAAGAAGGAGAAGCATCCTAGAGAAACTTTCTAACAGCATTTAGTTATTTATCATCAAATTTAAAAATTTTGGACAATGATTCTTTAGAATGTTTTATTTATAATTATATTTTAGAGTATATACTGTATATTTATAATTTATTTATTATTTTATTATAAAATAATTTTTTTGGTTGGATCACAATAATCACTAAATCAGTGACCAGAGCGATTTAACGACGGATCCGATTTTCAAAACCTTAAATTGGTGTGCACGACTGCGCGTCTCCTTGTGAGTCACAAAATTTCTACTTCCCCTGAGACTGAGACAGACAGAAAATGGCGAGGGGAAGCGAAAGTGTGGGTGAGGGCGGTACCGAAAGAGATGAGCGAAGCACTGAGGCGCACGGTAGCCAGCCTGGAGAATCTGGAAGCAGAGCTGCCGAATATTCTCTCTCTCAAACCCTTTCATCCTCTCTAAAATGCCTCCTCTTCACGCGCTCACTCCCTCTTAACCCTTGCCAACATCACTTCCACCCTTTTCTCATGTACGTTCATCTCTTTCTTCCTTTCTTCTTCCAAATTCCCAATTCACACACATGCTTAGGGCTTTTTGTTGTATATTGTTTTATTATTTTGTTTCTGTGTAGTGAAGTTGAGATGCAAGGGGACTAATCCAGATTATCATCCCCTCATATCTGAACTTGTAAGTTCCATTTCTCGCTTAACGTTTCCTTGTAGATAGCAAATGTGAGTCGAATTATTCCCTTTATGTGACTATTTTAACCAATCGAAAACTACAGAAATCAAAATCACTCGCAAGGCCAAAGTATGTTAGTTAATTGTTAATGTTGTTGCTTTTGTCTCCAACTCTCACAGGACAGGTTAAAAGTTTACCAACGCAAACTGGAACGTTTTTGGGATGTAGGTCAAGGTACTGCACAATTTTAATTCTTTCTTGAGTTCAAGTTTACATTAGCATGGTTGTGCTATGTGTTCAGTTATCTGATCTTAGAATTAATATTAGTTGATTTGGGTTTTTGTTTGCGAAGCTGTACCACTTCCTTCTTCTTCTTGGATGATCAGGCTTCTGTTGACCACCCTTTACGTGACCTCACTTCAGGTAAGTTATTATAAGTTATCAAATTCTGAACTTTAATGCATGAAAGTGTAAGCCTCTAGCATAATAGTCCCCAACTATAGAGAAGAGACACATTTGTGCGGTGCATTTTTTATGTACTTGGGACTCATCACCTCATCATCATAGGATGATACAGTGTGTGGCCAGTTAAAATGGGGATCACAGTCCATCCTATGATCCGATGTGTTGAGGTAATGAATCTGAAGTGAGTAGTGGGAGCCACATTTTATGTATGATTTTACCATGATGAGTTTCAAGTGAATATACAAAAATGAGTTATTTTATCGCTACTTTTTTAGAAAATTAATCCCACTGGGATTAATTATTTAATTTGGGGCAAATTGAATACAAAGTAAAATATTGAATACTTCAAAGTGAATTTGCTTAAGTTGGGGTTTGATGACACAAGCTTACAATTACTAGAACTGAACGGAATATTACTCAAATGGTTGGATGTATTTCATTTTGAATAGAGATGGTTATTTTATGCAGTACAAAGAAAAGAAATGGCTAACATGAGCATTGGGGAGGTACCAATGATGAGCAACTATCAGGAGCAGGCTGGTCAGAAGAGAAAGCATCCATCTTCTGAAGAACACCCTGTTCAAGTTTATTCTGAGGTGCACGTGAAGAAAGAACCACTTGAGGTTTTTGGTCATAACAATGGAAAAACTGAGGAACCAATAGTAATTGACATTTCAGATGATGACGAGTGATGATCATTTTGAGCTGCTTGTGCAGTTGTGCTGCCCTTATTTTTCAGAATCTGGGTAAGAGTTTCATTTGGTGTTGTAAGTTACTTTACGAATTTGATGATGTCTTTCAAACTGTATTTTGGTACAATAACTGCATGGTGATCCTGTAGGGTATTAAGAATTTATTCTGGTCTGAAAACATCTTTTATTACTATCATTATTTAGTAGTTCATGTCCAAGATTTGTCCAAGATTACTTTACTGAAGAGTTAATCAAAACTTAATTTGTTCATATACTGAATCTGATATAACCATAACTGTGACAAACAAAATATTTGAATTTATAACTGAAAAAAGTTAAGGATTTATAACTGCTTTCTTTGATTCTAAATCAATCCAGTTGACTTACTCATTTCCAGAACTAAGATTCATCTTATGCTCAAATTGAAGAATCTCAACTCGGAACTGAAGTATGCAGATTCTGGAGAAGTTTCTAGTTATATCCAATCAAGAATTGCTCTACCTTCAATAGACAACTCTAGCCTTGCTAACTTTGTAACTTGTATAAATGTTTAAGCTTTGTTGATTTGGTGTGATTGGTAAAATTACATTAACCTCCTCTGAGCCTCTGATGTTAAGGGACATTACACATACGTCTTTATTTCTAAAAGTCTTTACAGAACTCTTCTAAGATTTAAGTTATATCTGACATCTGGTAACTATATTTTTCTAAAATGGACACTGACCTCTCAGTGGATCTGGGGTTGTCATTGTCAACATATAATTCATGGGGTGCTATGTGTAATTTCACCTAAAATTCAAGGGAGGTTGGTGTACTTTATCATATTTATAACTTGTTATCGTTGAAAGCTTAGCGTATGCTTGGTGTTAAGGTTTGATTATACAATGTATAATTATTCATTTATTTGTCATGTTAAATTATTATATTCTCAAAAGATTTCACTTAGGGTGGTTTGGTAAACCTTCTATTTTTCAAAAGTAATGGCTTTTGTAGCAGTTATATTTGCTAAATCGAATAAAAGAGCCTTTAAATAAGTATAAACTACAACAATTGTGTTTTGGTAAAATTTGTTTTGTAAAATTTAAAATGACTTTAATAGACGTAAATATAAATATAATAACAAAAGAATAAATCTAAACACTTGTTAATATATAAGGTTATATTTTTCTAATTAAAAAAAAAAACAGTTAGTTTTGAAAAGTATCTTTATAAGAAGTTTTCAAAAGCTAAAAGCACAAATACATTATATTTTTTATTTATCAACACAAAGTGAAGTGTTTATATTTTTAAAAATTTTCGACACTTCAACACTTCTCTACTAAACTTTATCTAACCCACCCGTAGTTTTGTGACTGGCTTACTGTAATTGAAGATTCATGAGAAAATTAAATTCTTATTTCATCTTTGAATTTTCCCATATGCTTTTTGACACTTTGATTTCGTTTGCAGTTGTTAATCGAAAACCATTAGTTTCGAAAGAGAGGTTGGACTCGAGCTTTAGTTAGCATGAGAGGCCCACATCGAGGAGGATTTTGACAGGGAATATAGAGCAAGAGTCAGACTGTCACGGTTAATGAATAAGCTGTTCGATGTGCTTAATTGAAGAATCCAAGTTTCGAAAGTTACTTCTGGCCGTTACCCATGTTAAGCAGAAAGAGCGGAAACGGTTGGTTACTTGTAAATTAATGGACGTGAATGTTACATTTTAACACATGATTGGTTGAAGATTTTTATAAATAAGAGACTGTTTGAAGGAACAAACATTGGAACTTTGCCTGAGAAAATACTCAAGTACACTCATATCTCAACAACTTTCTGAATCTGCATTCGAATTTTTTTTGTAGAGTTTCTTCTACTGTTTTTACCTTCTTATTTATATTTTCTGCAAAATTTACTTTTTTTATAAGTTTATCTTTCAAGTAACATTTAATTTTCTTGTCTAATTTTACATTTATTTTTATTTTCCATTTCAAAAGTCCTTTCATCTAATCGATGATAGTTTATTGTTTTATTTAAAATTCCATGCAATTTATTTCAAATTCAATCAATTTATTTTCAAAGTCTTTTCATTTATTTTCCAGATTTCCATAAGTTTCTATTCAATCGGAAGGTTTTTGATGCACGGTAAGAAAACTGGTATTCGCAAAGAGGAGTAGGTTTCGCTTCCAAACCATTAGATATCGAATCACCCTCGATTTGTTAAAAATCGACAAAACAGCGGTATAACTGAATAAAAAATGGAGCTGCCTTGAAGAGAGAGAATTTTGTGTCAAATATTTTTAACGTATTGGTATGTATAAATTTATCATCGTACAACAAATAAACACCTTAAATTTATATATATGCCGTTTATGTTTAAATTATCTATATTTATTCAACTATTTGTACGGTAGTAAAGAGTAAATTTAGTTGATTTTTTTTATGTTCAAAAGAGTTGTATTTATGATGGATGTGTAACAAGTTGGATTGATTTTATGGTGATTAGTTTTACAAAGCTCATGTGTTTTTTGAAATAGATTTTGAGTAATATTTTGTATTTTTTATTTTGACAAACAAATACTTTTGTTGTATGAATTTATTTTTGAATTAAAATATTTGTGAATGGTTATTTTGTGTCGACAGCTTCTATGGTGTAGAAAGAAAAACTCCTTTTATATATGTACATGTGTTGTACAGTAGTTATGAATGATAATGAATATGGTGTAGAAAGAAAAACTCCTGAGCTTCCTATGTTTTTTCTTATGAGTGTTAGAGATGAAAATATGAATTTAACATGTTTTATTTGTAATCTTCTTTTATATATATAGATATCCCTGGATCAATTAAACCTAAATAAAAATTCAAATTTACTACAACTATTACAAATAATGAAACCAGAGTCTAAAGTATATGATCCATATAATACTAATAAATATGGTAGTGATGAGACAAAAAAAACCCTCCATTAAAAACCTTTACTAATGCAACTCACACAAACTAATTAAGTGATCCCAACAGAGTCTCCAATACAATGACTCAAGGCACTTCTAAAATAAGTAATATAAAACATTTTTCTTATTTTCTATTGAATATTTATTTCTTTAATTCCACTAGAATGCCAATTGTTAATGACCTCTTTTAGTTACAAGTTACAACATAACATCACTAACATTTTCCGCTACTGCCACAAATTATAAATTGGTGTTAGGAAGAATTGAATTCTTGAGAAAAATTTTGCCACAAAAAAAGAACGAGACTAATCTTGAATAGTCCAGATATGATATTAAAACTTTTTGATGTCTTGATTATGATCTTGGTTTTGTGGTGGTGGTGCAGTCCAATATTCTTTAATTGCTACAAAAATCTTTTGTCTGTTGTAACTTGTAAGGTCCATCTTCATGGTCAGTGATTCCCCTTTCCCATTGCATTGCATCTGCAAAGCTCTTCACCTTGGTCAACACATCAACATCATCACGCAATATGACACCACCTTGTGGCCTCAAAATCCTATCCATCTCTAACAGAATCTGCTCCATGTTGCATCTGTATGCATGTGACAACATTAGTTTTATGAATTAGAATTTACAAGGTTTTGTAAAAGACAACACTCACATACAGAATAAAAAATATATACATATTTGGTAATAGAATTATATTGTATTTAAAAAAAGTGATGAAATCCACATATCTGATAATTTATTTTTACTCTACACAATTTCATTCTGTATGAGAGTAAGCACCGTAATAAATTGTAACCTTGTTTTATTATAGGTACTGTTCAAATTTGTCTATTTGTAAAATTTTTAATTGTTTTTTAATTTAAATATTTCTAACTAAATTTCTGTACTAAATGTAAATGATAATCACAAATTTTTTTAAAGAAATTTACTACAGTATATATAGGGGGCTTGATAAAAAAAATTTAACTAGACAACCTGACTGGAAAACATTTATAAAATTATAAAGGATTAAAAATGTTTTAATATAATAATTTAATTGAAAACCTTAAATTACTAAATTATATAAAACTAACTATAAATAACACCATCAGAAACATAAAATTATTTTGTAAAAATAACAAAATATGAGAAAAGACATGTTCAGAAAAAAATTAATTAAAAAAAATGAATAAAAGCAAAAAAAAAAGTGATATTTTTCTAGACCAATGAGTAATTGGAACAAGTTGGTTAAACTTAGTTGATAAAAACATATGTACATATGGCATAATTTATGGAGTGTACACGATAACACCAGTTGTTTGTTTACAAGTATATTTCATCTCAAACTACCATCTCAGCTTCTTTCATAGTTGATGGGATCCCAACATCGAGTCGCATGGTTGATTTATATTGTTCCGGTAAATCAGCACCGGCCTGGATGCATAGTTCCACAACAGCAGGAGCTTGCCCATAAAAATCTTTTAGCTCTCGTTCCAAGGGTGGCCCATTTACATCAGGAACATGCCAAACAAATCTTGGTGGGATCAAGTCATCAAGAATTGCAGACTGCCAACCATGCTGCCCATTGCGTTGTTGGTGTTTGTGTGCTCCACAATTTTGAGCCTTGTGCCCCTGGGGACCAACATGGATTTCCGGGCAATATCCACAGACCCTCACAGGATACATCCTCATTAATCTCTTAGCACCTTTCCTCATTCGTTCCCATGCCTGGAGAGTTTCCTCGGCAAGGGCAACGATTTCTTTGTTGCTCGATGGAGCTACTACCTCTGAATCAGCTATTTCAGCTAGTAGTGGTCTCAATGGTTCTGCTGGGGTTTCATTTGGCAGTTCACTTTCATCAGCATCAATATATTCCTTTCTCCCAATCCGAATTATGGGCTTTCTTCTTCTTTTGGTGGGAAATTCTGGAATTTCAACACCAGCTTGAATACAAAGCTCAACCACTGCTGGTATTCGAGGGATAGAGAATCTCTCTTCATGAGGAATCCTCTTTCCTAGTCGATCTTCGAGGTGATAGGCTTCAATTGGTATTATCATGTCTTCAACATGTGCCTTCATCCATTCGTGGAGTCCCTTGCGAAGATTGGCTTGTGCACCTTTACACGATTTAAATGGATGTCCAACAGGTCCTACATGGATTTCGCTGCACCACCTGCATCAGTTTACAAATTTTCAGATACCTACCACTATAGGACAATCAATCATTTTTTCATTACTTTTGCTGTGGCAGACATTAAATCACATTTATTTGTATAAATAATGGACAATAATGCACCAAGTTTTAACAGAGAAAATAAACTATACAAGAAGATCTAACATTTTTCTCATGTAAATCAGAACGAGTTAGCAACAAGACTAGTTTGTCAGCACAAATACCATATTGCAAGGTTAGCTAGTAACTAGAATTTGTCCGTACTATGAATTATGTGCTCACTTGAAAATGTACATGAATATATTATTTGTGCTCAATGTATAACAGAATTTAAATTTCAACTGAAAATCTTACAATGCTACCATAAGTTAACCTACCTACATCAGTGAATTACCTATCCTTGGCTCTGGCAGCATGCTTACCATGAAAGACTTTAAGCAGCAAACAAGTGGAAAAACTGACATTGTTTATATGGGTATCTTTGATTGAGGGGTAAAGTGAGGTAAATTTTACATGAAGTCTATAATATCGCTTTCATTTAAGTTATAATAGTTAGAACAAACTGTGGGTTGCAAATGTCTAGCATTCAAATTTCCTCTGTTGAAAATGAAAGATATAAACTATTCGCTTTTCAAAAAATAGTATGTGGCATTTCCAGTATGAAATTAGATTCAAATTTTACTAAAGATAAAACAATTAAAAAAGCTAAAATGTAGTGAAGATAAAAAGCTTTGTGACCTATGAAACACTTCAAAGAATTGTAAAGAAACCACTAAGCAAACAAAAATGTCATATGACCCCAAACAACAGCACCAGTTTGTATTACTATTGTCGCATTTATCAATAACGAAGAAAACATATCAAATTGATGTTATGATCATAGAAACTCCACATTAGCCGAATGTATGATAAGGTACCAAGAATAACTACCCGCAAGCATGCACCGGCACTACTTTGAGCAACTTCTTCAGATTGTTAATTAAAGTGATCCTTGCATTATACACATTGTAAGCAGTTGGTATAAGGCTCTTCACAAGCAACCCATTCTTTGGGGCCGAGAGTGGTTTCCTTGGTTGACCTTTCATCATCTTTAGCCTTTCCCTAGCTGCTCGTCGCAACTCAACAATGGGCGTCGGAAAAGGTTTCTTTTCTTTTCTTGCATATTGCCGGGGAAAATCAGCATTTTGTGGCACTTCATCCCTGACTTTCAATTTACATCGAAAACTTTTCTTCGCTTGAATTCTAGTCTCCACGGGAAGTCTAATCTTACCGCTACCATACTGATAAACAAAAACAAGAACAAAAATGCATTTCTGTAACATAATTGGCAGTAACCATTGCATTTGTCACAGTAGGCAACCCAAATAAAAGCTAAGAACAATGTTCAATGAAGTAAATTACTTTAGCCAGAATGGGATATTGCCAGTTTGAAGACAAACCAGTTTAACATTAGATTATAGAAAACTATGCAAAGGAAACAAAAGGAAATGATCCACTTTTTGTTTAGAATCTCAACCAAGAAACATAAATAAGGCTGACAATTTTATTATTTTCAGTACAACAACCCACAATTCAGCAGAAATGCTATTTGTATACCAAAATCAGACAACAATGTATAAATACATGTGTTATTTAATTTATTTTCAATGTATATTTGTATTTTGTATTTCATACCAGTGACTTATTTCTGTGTATATCTATTGTAATTCAGTCCAAATAATAAACAATAATAATCGACAACACAAACACTTGAATCAATAACTCGGAGGTAATACAAAGAAAAATGACTCCAAGTCAAACCTGATAATAATCAAGGGAACTAAGATGCAATAATAGGTTGGGTTTCAACATAAAAACATCTGCCGGAGTGGGAAAAGCAATTCCAGTAGGAAGGGACAGAGTCCCAATAGTCATATTCATCCTGGATTTGCTGCTTGCGAGAGCAGGGTACAGTCACCAATGACGAAGAAGACTGCAGTCTCTGCAAAAGGATGAGACAGAAGGCAGGGACGAGAGATAAGTTGAGATTACCCAAGATGCATGATGGAGGCGGAGCAGCAGCACAAGCTCACAGCCAAAGGAAACATTGTAGCACAAGTCAGAAAGTAGGGTGTACACACAATTCTAATCAGGTCAGATAAGATATCTGAATTTTTAAGGATTGGACCCGATCCAATCCGTAAGGAATATTGGATATATCCACAAAACAGAAACTTTATTTGAATGCATATTTCTGTATGAAAGATTCAATAAAATTACAGGACCAAAGAACAAGTGAATAAGTATAAATCATGATATCTAATTCTTTTAGACATATAAACAATAATAGCAGCATCACATAACAACTGAACATAAAAAAAACCGTTTTATAATAAAATAATAAATAAAATATAAATAAATACACTAAAACATAATTATAGTCTAATATAAACTTTAAAATATCATCCAAATTAAAAGTACTACATAAACTAGAATGTTATAATCTCATTACAAACTCAAAAATCAAATAACAAAAACAACCAATCAAACATAAAATGCCAACATCCAAGTTTGTCATCAATTATCAAAATTCGTCATAACTTGCAACATTTTTGCTTCCTTGATACATCAATTACTTAGACCATAAAAATCAAGTGGTGCAGCATGACATATACTACTACCACCACCACTACCACTTTAATCTAAATCAGCATCAATCATATATAAATATACAATTAGATTTAACTTTTATTGTGCAAATACAACTACTACTCTACCAGCAACAACATATAACTTGTGAGCAAAGAAAAAACAACGAGATGAAAGTATCTATTATCTCTGAGGTCCTTCTCAAAACCATTTATTATTAGTACTAGAGTCATCAACCAACCCCCTTTGATCTTCCTACTCTTCCTTCCCTGTATTGTAAGCAAACCCCCACCATCATCATTATTATCATAATGTAATACATCATGGCTCGTCATTATTAATTAATTGCCTCCAAATCAAGCTTCTTTCTGATACCTCTATATATAAATTAATCTCTCACTTATCTAAACCCTTGTAGCTTGCGAGACTTGTTTGTGGATTTGCCTAACAGAACAACCAGAGGAGATCAGAGGCCGTGCAAAGCTTTATGTGTTTTCTTTCTTCTCTTTTTTTTTTTTTGTCATGTGAATTTTCTGTTTGTGGAATAAAGTGTGTTAGATATCAAGCTTATGATTTATCCATGCCTACATCGTTATAGCTTCATCAAGATTACCACCACTCTTGCAATGAAATTAAAAGCCTTGTTATGAATGCCAAGAATGAAATGAATTGAGTAGGTTTAACATGACATGTTTAACATGGCAGGAGTAGGGAGTAGGTTTAT
Organism: Arachis duranensis; assembly: GCF_000817695.3. Classification (NCBI taxonomy): domain Eukaryota; kingdom Viridiplantae; phylum Streptophyta; class Magnoliopsida; order Fabales; family Fabaceae; genus Arachis; species Arachis duranensis. The sequence continues at coordinate 109,174,779 of NC_029774.3, read as the reverse complement.
CATGGCAGGTTTTCATCTTCCACTCAATGAACAATTTATTAAATCAACAACAGCAAAACACAATATAACAATCAAAAGGTCAAAAACAACACCAAAACAATAATTTATCAAATTAACAAGTTAGTAAGATCAATTAAACTGAAAATCAAAATAACAAGAACAATTAAAATTTTAAACTACAGCAAACCAACAAAATAAGAACTAGAAAAACATACTAATCATGAAAACAACAATCAAATAAAACAATAACTGAATAATTAATACAAGAAAGAACAAGAAGAAATTTTAGAAATACCCTAGGATGGAGCAGTTCTGAAATTCAAACAGTACAAGGAGAGAGGAGCTTTAAAACGGAGATCGTTGAACAACGGCGGAACGGTGGCTGAAAGGCGGCGAACAGAGGCTGAACAGAAGGCTAAGCAACTCGAACAAAGGCAGAACAAGGGTTGGCAAAAAAGGGCAGAACAAGGCTCAGCCAGAAAACAGAGGCAGAAGCTTGGCCAAAAAGGAGGCAGACGCACGGCGAACAATGGCGACGTTGCGCCGAAGCTGTAGCAATGCGGACGGCGCCGGTGGCTGGACGTTGAAGAACGGCGACCAGATGGAGGGCTCCTTTGGTGCTTCCTCCAAGCTGCGTTTGAGTTCTCTTCTCTGCGTCCTTCAGTGTGTTCGTTCAGAGGCCAGAGAGATGGAAGTGAGGGAATGAGGAGGAGCTCGATGAGAGGAAGGAGGAGAGTGGCTGAGTGAGACTGAGAGAGAGGAGAGGGCGCAGAGAGTGGCTGAGTGAGACTGTGAGAGAGGAGAGGGCAAGAGGGTGCTGCGCGTTTTCCGTTTTGGTTAAGGGTTAGGGTTCCTCAAACCAACGGCGCCGTTTTAAGCTAATTTCGGAAAACCGGTCGGGTTCTGGTTCGGTTCGACCGACCGGTTCTCGACCAGTTTGACAGTCTAACAGCGATTTCTAAATCTTCCGGTTTTGGTATATGACCGATTCGCTTTTTACATTAGTTTCCGGTTTGACTGGCCGGTTCGAACCGATTTCAGAACATTTGAGTTTTATATACTCTTCTAGTGGTACTGGAAAAAACAATTATTAGTTTATATCCACAACCAATTCACAATTATTCACAATTCACAGTTCAAATTATCTTCGCGAAATTCAAATGATCTTCATAAAAAAATTGCCTGAAGTAGGACCGCGATACTGGAGGAATTGAGTACGGCAAGACGTTAACCACTGAGGGCATCAAGCCGGGGAGAATAGAGGACCACGGACTGATGGGGAAACTGTAAAGAGAATGGCAACGTTGCTGACCGACGGCGAGAACGTGAGGCGGCGAGAACTACTGAACCACGAAGAGAAAGGGATGAACGCGAGGAACGAGGAAGAACGCCACGAAGAGGGATGAATGCGAGTAGGGGTGGCAAACGGGCCTAAACCCGCCGGGCCGGCCCGTGTAACCCGCCAAAAAATGCGGGTTGGGCTGGAAAATTAGGACCGCCAAATAGCAAAAGCCCGCCTAACCCTGCACCGCTTAACCCGCGGGTTTTGGCGAGGCGGGGCGGGCTTCCCGCAGAATTCATAGCTCGTTTAACCTCACAAAGCTCACACGACAATCAAAGTACTCCTGTTAATGGATGTGAATAATTTCAACCGAAGAACGTCGTGTGGACGAGAGCTTGGAACCCCAAATGGTGGAAGAAGCTCTTCAACTATTAATCCAAGAACAAAAAGATTTTCTCCTAAAGCAAGAGGAATCCCACAAGGGGTAAGAACACTACGTGGCAATCATAGTCGAATCTGTAGACCACTTAGTCTCAAGGCGTTCATGCAATCAAGGTACTCCCATTGACGAATGTGGAAGATCAACCGAAGAGCATAGTGTGAGAGAGAGCTTGGAGCTTCAAGAAGAAGAAGCAGGGCCATGGTGTGAATTGCAACAAGTGGAGAAGGTTGAATGCATCGAATTTGAAGAAGTAGTCGAAGAGTTAGGAGATGCTGAGCAAGGAACAAATGCCATCAATGAAGATGATTCTACACCAACCAATGTACTATTTAAGATTGTTTAATCTTCCTCCATGATAAGTGAAATTGATGTTGATGAGGATCGTGCATAACCTCGCTGACACATAACTTGGGCAATAAGGAACGTGTAGAAGAAGTTGGAAAACAACGAATCGAACTTGAAGAAGCTTGTTAAGAAGTGGAGATTGTACAAGAGGAACAAAGGGGAGTGGAGATCACATCGCTAAAGCCGTTGGAAGCCTTTCTTCCTAAGTCACCACCATCTGTTACATTATTTGCATGGGTAAAAATCTCGTCCTTTAGCTTTATTGGCCCACTTGAGTATGGTTTGCTAGAAATGGATGGTCATTTACTACATGTTATCATGCATATTGCCACATCCTTTTAAATCCCTATTTTCTTTTCTAGGTAGAATAATGCTATTGAAACCACACATTTAACACCAAACATAGGTTCTCAACTCTTTTTGTTTCAGTTTCTAACTCACATAGTTAAAGTTCTTAATTATTTAACCACATAAGTGTAATCTGATTACTTATTATGATTCTTTAACTAAGAAGTTGGTAGTTTGAATCCCATCTTAGACATAGAAAATATTTAACCCCAACCAAACATATCACAAGTACATTATGTACTAGAGAACAAAATAGCAACCACTTTGAAAAGTTCAAAAAACAAAGGAAAAGAAAACACACAAACTTCTAAACAATATTGAAAGGGAACAACACTAACTAAAGCACTCAACAACCCAATCAAAGATATTAGTTTCAAATTAGAGAGCAAAAGACAGCTGTTGTTACTGCTACAAATCATGACTTGAGAAACTTGGCTTCCCTTTGAAACCAACTTTGTAGGAAAATATAATGTAAGGAAATCAATCAAGTTTAGCAACACAGAAATCCAGAACACAATGCACTAACAAAACGTGTTCATCTTCAAATAGACAGCATCATCATATGTTTCTTCTACTACACTCTATCCCCAAGAAAAAATCTAAAACAATTAGTACAATGATGAGTTTTGCTAACTAGAACTCAAATTAATGAACAATGCACAAACAGTTTTTGAACAATGCACAAACGGCCAAATACAAATTTCCCTTTCTATCTAATTAGCCAAATAAAGCCTCAACAGTTTTTGAACAATGCACAAAATAGTCAATGCAATGAAATAATTAAAAAAAATATCTTAACTCTTTTATTCAATATTTTTAGAACATTTTTTAGCTGAATCCATTAGTCAGGGTTAGTGTTAATCATCATAGTAATCAAGAAAGTGCTTGTGCTTGCTGGTGCCAGCACTGATAACCTTTTTTATTAAATGCAAAGTAAAAGGGATTATTAATTCTCACTAATGAGATGGTTGACAAAATTCTTTGCTGTGTTTTGAATTAAATTGTTGATCTTTTGATTGAATGCATGCCACATCATTGATATTATTTTCTTTATGTTAACACTTTAGACTTGTTGCCTAATCTATCATAATTGTTATTGCAGAACTAAACACTGTTTTAAAATTGTGCTTCTTCTTGTTGTTATTATTGTTATTTAGAGATAACCATTCTTCTAGAGGATTCATTGAAACATTCAGTTACTCTTTAGCATATGTTGGGTAATTTAGGCAGCACATACATTTAATTAATTTTATTTCTTCTTGTGGTCTAAATAAAAATAAAGTGGAATTAGCCCCTGCTATATTTCTATCTAATCTTATAATCTTCATATACAGATAGTGATATATTCTAGTTTTAGATGGAAATAAATTTGCTACAGGGAAAGCTAAATGTGGCAGAAGATTAGGAATTCATGATGAGTTTTGCTAACTTCGTATCCCCAAGAAAAAATAAAAAACAATTAGTACAATGATGAGTTTTGCTAACTAGAACTCAAATTAATGAACAATGCACCAACAGTTTTTGAACAATACAAATTTGAACAATTCACAAACGGCCAAATACAAATTTCCCTTTCTATCTAATTAGCCAAATAAAGCCTCAAAACAGTTTTTGAACAATGCACAAATATCATCACTTTGCTTTCTTCTTCTTAAATCCAACAAATTACCCAACAGCCAAAGCCCTAACTAAGCAACAGAAACTCAGAGAAGAACACTTACCACAGATGACAACCCACAAACGGCCGATGCAGTGAAGCAGCAGCAGCAAAGAGACAACCCACAGATGACAACCCTTTTTTTATTTTAAAGAGACAAACTACAACAACAACAAAGAATAAAAATATAAGCAATTCATAACCATAATTGTAATACTAACGTTACTATCACTTTCAGGCCTTAAATAAATTGATTTCTCAAAATAAGCAACAAACCATTCAAAGTGAACAAAGTATATAAATAAATCACTCAGAGTTGCAATGAATGATATATAAATGCATTTTTTGAAACTTTAAATAAACTGTTCTAACCAAGTGTAAACTGACAAAGACCAAATAATGGATAACTTTTCTTTAAATGAGAACAGCATTTTGAGATAACAAATTGCCAAATCAAAATTAGAATATCACTGTACCAAAAAGTATTTCAATTGAAACTCTTCTCAAATGCCTTCTATAATTGAGGTCCAAAAAATTATTTTGTTAATATAATTTGGCCCACTTTTAAACTAAAGGACTTTTAATAAAGTATATTTAAGTCTGTCAATTGAAGGTCTTTTTATATAAAATTTAGTTCTGATGAAGTTTCAGAACAGAACCCATGACCAAAAGATACAATTACTAGCAAAAGATACAATTACTAGCAAATTTTCAACTAATCAAAGGTGCAACTCATCAAAAATCATAATTATCATTAAGTGTTCCAACATCTCCATCATAATTTTCATGAAGCAGCAAACAGAAGCAACAAAACTGGATTAAAAACAATGGCCACAATATGAAAAAGATTAAAAACAAAAGCCAGAGTGCAAAAAGCTCCATGAAGAAAATAAAATTAAGCCAAATCGAAAAGCATCAGATCGGCAGATCCAAATCAAACACCAAAGGCAAGAAGCAATAAGAACAAAGTGGCAGGAAAATAGAAGCAAACAATGGATGAATCATGAATTACCCCTATACTCGTCACTGAATCAAACAGAAGCAACAAAACCCTATTTCTAAACAGATTCATGAAGCAGCAAAATTGAAGCAGCAAAAAGTAAAAATATTCCCCAGCTGCCTTCAACGCCCCAGCCTCAATTTGCTTGCAATGATCATCTTTCAATCCCAAGTCACCAATAAACGCATCATAATAGAAAGCCAAAAACAGATTGAAGATTCATCAAACAGAAACCAAAATCATGTAATCCAGATAAACATCAAGCAGCAACCAAAATCATGTAATCCAGCATGAACAAATAGGAACAAAAACATGAACAGAAAAATCAAATTATTAACATGTTCTGAACTTCTGATGAACACAGCTAACAAAACATGAACAGATGAACACAGACTTAACAAATCATGAACAGAAAAATCAAAAAATTATAAAATCAAGCACAGAGTAGGCGACGATTGAATAGGAGCCGAGGTGGAAGGCAGAGTATTACCGGCGACGACGGTGGAGGTGGAGAGCTCGGCGACGACGGTGGAGGTGGCGAGCTGGGCGAGGACGATGGAGGAGAGGAGCTCCGCAACGGCGATGGAGGATAGGTGGGACGACGAAGAGGGGCTGTGGGATGCGGTGGCGATGGTGGTGGCTATTAGGGTTCGTCAGAGGGTGAGAGGGTGAGAGTTGAGACTGAGATACTGAGATAGTGAGATGAGGATTGGGACTGAATTAGCCATTAGGGTTCGTGGCTTCTGCGTAGCCCTTTTCTTTTTTTTTCTTCAAAACGACGCCGTTTTGAAGTTTAATATGCAAACCAATAAACCGTAAAAAACCGACCGGTTCTTTCGGTTCACCGGTTAACTGCCGGTTCGACCGGTTTCAATTTATATAATTATCTGAAATTAATTTTATTAGTATTGTTTAATTTGTATAATTATTTAAATAATATTAGAAAATGGTTGTTTCATAAATAATTGTTGTAATGGTTGTAAAATCGTTCTTTAAAATAGTCAAAGAGAACAGTTTTATTTTGTTACTATAGCATAATGAAAAAATGAACTTCAACAGCAACACTGTAAAAACCGTTGTCTAAGACCATCTAATGGAACGGTTTTAAAGTGTAGCATTTCGGCAACGGTTTTAATGTGTTTTCTTTGTGCAATTCTTTAAACAACAATAAAAAACCGTTGCTTAAAGCCAAATCATGGTAACAGTTATAAAACCGTTCTTTAAATTCGTCAAACAGAACGGTTTTAATTTGTTGCTAGAAATTGATGAAAAATTAAATTCAACAGTAACACTTTAAAAAACCGTTGTCTAAACCTATCTAAGAGAACGGTTTTAAGGCGTTGCAAAATTTGGCGTTGCTAAAGGCCATATTTGTTGGTTGGGCGTTTAACGCCCAAAAGGGTAGAGTTTTGGGCGTTAAACGCCAGAATGTGCACCATTCTGGGCGTTTAACGCCAGGATGGCACAAGAGGGAAGATTTTGTTTTCAATGCAAATTTTTTTCAAGTTTTCAAAATCAAATCTTTTTCAAAACATATCTTTTCAATCAAATCTTTTTCAAAATCAATTTCTTTCTTTCAAAGATACTTGCTACCAATTAATGATTTGATTCAACATTTCAAGTATGTTGCCTTTTCTGTTGAGAAAGGTTTAATGTTTGAATCATATCTTTTCTTGATAGCCAAGTCATTAATTTTCAAAATCAAATCTTTTTAAAATGTTTTTCAAATCATATCTTCTCAATCACATCTTTTAAAAAAAACCAATCATATCTTCTTAACCACATCTTTTTCAAATAGTTTTCAATCAAATCTTTTTCAAAAATCACTTGATTTCTTTTCACTCTTAATTTTCAAAAATCAATTAGTGTTTTTCAAAATGTTTTCAAAATCTTTTACTTAATTTTCGAAAATTACTTCCCTTCTTTTCATATCCTTCTATTTATGGACTAACACTATCCCTTAATGCACAATTCGAACTCCATCTTCTTTGATAAAGTTCGAATTTTCTACTTCTGCCTTCTATTTTTCGTTTCCTCTGACACCTAAAGGAATCTCTATACTGTGACATAGAGGATTCCACAT
>NC_029774.3:109165033-109165505 GCF_000817695.3 Arachis duranensis | reverse complement strand
AACAGAGCCAAACAGAGCCCCCACAGTCAAACTCTAAGTTTGGTGTTGGGAGGCCACAACCAACCTCTAAGTTTGGTGTTGGGAGGTTCCAACATTGCTCTGAGCATCTGTGAGGCTCCATGAGAGCCCTCTGTCAAGCTATTGACATTAAAGAAGCGCTTGTTGGGAGGCAATCCAATGTTATATTTTATATATTTTTCTTTGTTATTTTATATTTTTTGTAGGTTGATGATCATGAGAAGTCACAAAATCAATGAAAAAAAGTAAAAGCAGAATGAAAAAACAGAAAGAAAAACAGCACACCCTGGAGGAGAGCGTACTGGCGTTTAAACGCCAGTAAGGCTAGCTGTTGGGCGTTTAACGCCCAGTCTGGCACCATTCTGGGCGTTTAACGCCAGAAAGGGGCACTAGACTGGCGTTAAACGCCAGTAAAGGGCAAATACTTGGCGTTAAACGCCAGAAATGGGCACCA
>NC_029774.3:109164626-109164875 GCF_000817695.3 Arachis duranensis | reverse complement strand
CACCACTCTCTCTCTTCTTCACCCATTCACCAATCACCTCAACACCTCTTCCCCAAAAACCCTTCACCTATCAAATCCCATTTTTCTCTTCACCACTCACATCCATCCTTCATAAAACCCCACCTACCTCACCCTTCAAATTCAAACCACTTTCCCTCCCAAACCCACCCATACATGACCGAACCATAACCCCCCCTCCTATATAAACCCATCTTCACTCCTTCATTTTCACACAACCTAAACACCACC
>NC_029774.3:109163954-109164261 GCF_000817695.3 Arachis duranensis | reverse complement strand
GTCCCTTTTTCACTCAAAAAGAGTGAATATCCGGAGATCCGACATGAGATCCGAAGAAGAGGTTGGGAAATTCTTACCAACTCCATTCAACAAGTCGAAATCTTAATGGTTCAAGAGTTCTATGCCAATGCATGGATAACCAAGAACCATGACCAAAGTGTGAACCCGGATTCAAAGAATTATCTTACTATGGTTCGGGGAAAATACTTGGATTTTAGTCCGAAAAATGTAAGGTTGGCATTCAACTTGCCCATGATGCAAGGAGATGAACATCCTTACACTAGAAGGGTCAACTTTGATCAAAGGT
>NC_029774.3:109123642-109161384 GCF_000817695.3 Arachis duranensis | reverse complement strand
TAAGCTTGCCATGGAAAGGAGTAAGAAGGATTGGATGAAGACAGTAGGAAAGCAGAGAGACGGAAGGGACAAGCATCTTCATACGCTTATCTGAAATTCCAACCAATGAATTACATAAGTATCTCTATCTCTATCTTTATGTTTTATTCGTATATCACCCATATCCATTTGAGTTTGCCTGACTAAGATTTACAAGGTGACCATAGCTTGCTTCATACCAACAATCTCTGTGGGATCGACCCTTACTCGCGTAAGGTTTATTACTTGGACGACCCAGTACACTTGCTGGTTAGTTGTGCGAAGTTGTAGTGATCATAATTTCGTCCACCATCGGTTATCGATTTTTTTTGTTCGGTTGGTCGGTTTTGTTCGGATTAGATCGGTTTTGAACACCCTTACTATGCGTACGTACGATGCCAAACCAAAACTGAAATGGTTTTGTGCGTACACCATGCATAAGCATCAATGTGAAATGCTTGTCAACCCATGAGTACACATGGTAGATGCATACGCACAACCCCCATTTTGTACCAATTCATGCGTACGCATGGAAGATGCGTACACACAAATTCAAAATAAACATCCCATTTGTGCAAAGCCCTAATTCCACTCGCACACCATTCTTCTTCTTCTTCTTCTTTGTTTATCTTCTTCTCTATCACAGTCCCGTGTTCCATTCTTTTCTGCCCTGTTCTTGTTTGCGTCCAGGTTTTGTTAAAAAAAATTTTCTTTTCCTTATTTTCTTTTGAGTTAGTTTAATCTTGCTTGGTTAGTTTAGTTTTAGTAATTCTGTTTAGTTAGATTGGTTTGCTGATTAGTTGATTTTAGGTTGTCAAATTAGTTACTGTTAGTTGTTGTTGGTTTGATTTAGTTTCATAGATTTTGCATTATTACTGTAATGTGTTTGAAATTATTCTGAGTCTGATGGTTGATGATGGATTCACTGTTTTCTTACTATTTTTCTGAATTTGCTACTAGAATTGGTTGATTTGTTTTGTATTGTTCATTCTTAATATGACTGTCAATTTAGCTGAGGTATTATGATAAAAGTGTGTGTCACTATACTAGAATTGCTGTGAAACTATGCTAAGCCCAATTGATTAATTTTCTAGTTGCATGAATTACGGTTTACTACTATTATCCTGAGATACCTTGTTGCTTTTGTTTTATTGGACTACATTTTGGGAATTGGTGTTGCAAGGTCCTTATTGACGATATTCTGTGTTGACGTGACCTTGCATACCAAATGACTATCAAATGGCCTCAAAAGCTTTTTAATGAAAATTTTTTGGTCAATCTCTTGCTTCAAGGCGTGTTTTCCTAGAATTTTATCTAAATGCATTGAAGTAACTGTTTTCAATCTCTATGTGACAAAAAATTGCACATTTTACATGTTTGAGGTTTCTTTTGCATATTATTGCTAGTTTGACACATTTAACCTATGTAACTCATATGCTTCACTTTCTTTATGCTTAATTGGTTTGAGTTACATTAAGCGTGGAACATTCCATTTTTCATATTAATCTTGCAATATTAGTGTTTGAAAGCATTGATGATTGTTTATGCTTTGTTTTAAAATTTTTCTTGTTTATTCATCATCAATTGCTTATGCTAATTCTTTGATGACATGTTGATTCTTATTTTTTTTATTATGTGCACTACACATACTTTAAATCATTCATTTTGACATAATGCATGATTTGTGAAGTTGGATTATGAGCTTGCTTATTCTTACCCTTCTCGAAAATTTTCAAGTTCTAAGGGTCATGTTTGCTATGTTACATGATAACTGACTCTTTTTCAACTAACCTCTTTTCTTTTCCTAAGTACATAGCAACCGTGTTCCTATACTTTTTAGTTAAATAGGCAATGCAATTAACTTTGATTGATGTTATTGATTGGAGTGTGATTTCTAGTTGACTTTGTTTCATAATTTTACTCACACATCCAATTAATTTTCTTTCCTCCTCCCACTTCACAATTGCTTGGTTATTCGCCTAAGTTCTTATACTTCTTGTTAATTTCTTGTTGCTTTAACTTGCATATTTATCTTTAAAGCATCTTAGGCACATTAAAATAAGTGAGTATATGTGTACTTTGTGAAGTTGTGACATAACTTTCAAGTGCTAGTGCATGAGTTATAAACCACGCGTAAACTTAGAATTCACATACTTGCTTTCATCAATGTCACAAACTGGTTAATTCACTTTATTTTAATAATTATTACCTTATTATGGCAATCTATGCTTCCTTGTCTTAGAATTTACGTGTCTTAATATATTTTGTTCTATATTTTTTAGGATGAGTAATCATAAGCAACAAGAAAAGCAAAAGAAAGAACATGCCGCAATGGATAGAGAAGGGAGAGAATGCCTCTTAGCAGCACCACCACCACCATCATCACAACCGATCCACCGTATTAACCAAAGACCCTCTCGGAGGAGAAGCGAGATCCACCAGCTGAAGGTGGAGTCGTGTAGAACTCTAGCATTGTCTTGATTGCACGAAGGACCGTGCATATTTTTAAGTATGGGAAGGTTGAGCGACCAGAAGTCGATTGTTGGGTGAAAATTTTTCATTTCAAACACTTACATTTTGATTTTTATTATGCTTTCTAGATATTTGTTAGTATTTTACTATTTTGAGTATTTTTTTAGCTTTGCACTATTTTATTTTGGTTTGTATCTATATTAGCTTTTAGTTGTAATTGAATAATGTGCAAATCGGTTAATAAGCTTAGTCAAAATAATTAATTTTCAAGATATTTTTTTATAGGGCATTCCATTAATTTGAGTTGGATCTTTTTTATTAAACTTGCTTGAAAAATATTATGGAACATAGATGAGAGTTAGAACACACAACCTTGTGAGATTTGAGCTTTAATGTGTGATTGTATCACATTAACCACTATTTTCATTCTTGTGTGTTATTCTCTTTCTATAATTAGGATATTTGATTTGTTTAATTCTTTATATCTTATATTTTGTGTATGAGTACATTTACATGATTGAGGCATTTACTTCATTTTAACTCATTTACCCAAATAGCTTTACCTTTTTATCCTCCATTGTTGTATTTTTTTGTCCTTAAAATTTGTTAAAATTTTCAAAAATACTCCTAAATTTTATTTTGTTTCAATTTTGTCCTAAAAGTTTTTTATTTGCATCAAATTTACTCCTAACGACTAATTTTTCAAAAAGATTATGACCAATTCAAGAATAACTTCACAAGAATAACCTTTAACACAAGCAAATCAAACATATTTATCATGCATTATGGTTGGATTAGTCCTAAATTTTTTTAAAATTTAGTTCTCAAGGTATATTTAATGCAATTCGAAAATTTTTAGGTGAACTCTACCATGTCCTCTCTAAAATAAAGGGTAAATTATCCCTTGTGGTATATATAGTGATTATTGATAAATTGTCTTTCAACCAGAGTTCCAAAGTTCGAATAAGATCGTCAAATCTAATTGCTATCTCTAATACGATCGCTATAAAATCCTAAAAACGAAAAAGCTAAAAAACTGATAGAAATTTGTGATATATTAGTTAAAAATGATGATAATTGATGCGTGAATGGGGACGCCAAAGTATTTTATTTTTTTATCTTCAATTTCTCTTAAATTATCTTTCAATCATTATTCAAATAATAAAAATCCTAAAATGGTAATTATTGACTCATTGTTTTTATGACTAACTAATATTTTGGTTTGTTTTTGTTATATAGTTATACAAGACTATGGGGGTTGGTTACCTGAAGAGGAGTACCATTGTTGATCTGGCTAAATTTTTAAAAAAATACTAGGAAGAAAATCTTAGGAAGGAGAGAGCTGGAAAATTGATAGATGTGCTCGTTGAAATTAGAGATTAAAAGCGTAAGAACAAGTTCAAAATCCTAACCTAATTGATTAGAAATGGTGATTGGATTTGAGAGGAATTATGGTTTTAAAATTGGAGAAGAGGTGGATTTGGTGGGGATGATGAAAATACATTGTTATCAAGTTTCAAAAGAAACATAGTGTCAATTGAAAATAAAAGAAAAAATAACGATTAACATGAATCTTGGAATTCTGGCAGAAGAATAATTTATCAATAATTACTGTATATATCACAAGAGGTAATTTATCCTTTATTTTAGAAAGAAAGAGTAGAGTAGAATTCACCTTCTTATTTATTTTTGTTGTGTAGGAGAAAGATGAGTGCAACTTGCCAAGGGACGGAAAACATTTAACTCTATTAGGGATATTTATTAAATTTGAACTACTAAGTACTAATCAGCATTACATATTTTCAATCAAGACCTTAATTATTAGTAATGGTGATTATGATATTTGAGTTTTTTTTTTTACTTTTTAATTATAGGTTCCAAGCTGTGCCAAGTTATTCGATCCAATTCATTTCCAGTTGATCTTAGGGAGTGCTTTGAATCTGAGTTGTGCTCCACCTCTCAACTTCAAGCCTGTTTATGATGATTTTATTTTTGTTATTATGGATGACTATGTTATGTTTTTATTAAGATTTGTTACGTTAATTTTCTTTATATGTTGAATCTATATTTTATTTAGACTTGATATATTAGATGTATATTTGCATTGAGACTTATTTCTTGTTGCTAGAATTATTATTTGAAAAACCACAAATTCAATTCAAATTGCACTACTTGAAATTGGATCGAATTGTCTAGAAAAAGTAATACAAAAGTAATACAATTCAAACCGCACTGCATATGAAATAAATATTCGGATAAGATGGCTTTTTACCTCAACCGATCTACACTGCACCGCAAACACCCCTATTAGTAGGGGAGAAAAAACCTTCATGACTTGAACGACAATGCAAGACTAACTTATAACACAATATAATAACATATGCTAAACTAGACTACTTTAACTTTGAACGTCTCGTATATTGATACATTCCATAGTTTTCTTTCTTTACTTTAAAAATTTCAACTACTTCCATTCTAATAATCCTAGACAATAGCTTTAAGTCCTAAATTTTCTAGAGCAAAATTAGTATCTTAAGATTCTTTCAAAAGCAATTTTCAGGATTGCATTCCTTTATCTTTTGAATTGGCATCTCAATCAAAACCATAGGATACACAAATGTAAATATTTAAACTTCTTTTAACTCCTCCCACAAATAATAAAAAGAAAAAATCTTCGGCCAAGCTCAAAGACGCGAGCTGTTCCATCCATTGAAGCCGAGACAAGGTAATTGTGATCAGCAGACACACAGAGAGATTGAATGGCATCTTCGTGCCCCCTGAATGTGTTTGTGCATTCACCGGACCGGCTATCCCATAATCTTACTTTTCCATCCACGCATCCAGTGGCCAAATACGAAGCATCAAGCCACACCAAACATGTCACTCCATCCTGTTCACATCATTTCTTCTATCAGACATGCAATAACAATTTAAAATTTCAAGCTGAAGTATGCTTGCAACCAGAGCTCGGTTAGTTCCTAGATATACGAGCTTGCCATTTGCACAAAGAACAATTCATACAAACCTCATGGTTACAAGTGGCACGAGATAAGGAATGCTCTATATCCCAGATGACAAGTTTTTTATCCAAACTCCCAATTGCAGCCCAGGAATCACTATCACAATTTTAATGAACAAAGTTACTTTATGGTTCACATATATGACAACAATGACCAGCAGCACATCAGATATTCATATCTCCACCACCACTATAAAATATAAAATATTCATACTTAAGCAAGATTTAAGATCTTTTGTGGTCCATCATTCCTTGAACATAAGATGGAATTATGTCTGAAAACTGCGATACACTAGAAACCATGTCAAAGCACTTTGCTTTGTGTTATTTAATGATCACAGATTTTACTTTACATGTTAACAACAATTCTTTGTCCGGAGTAAGTTATTGTCCACTCAATTATTTCCAATCAAATAAAACATAAGGTGCAACACTGCACAAACACAGGCCACAAAAGGTTAACACATACCTTGGCGCAAAACCAACACATTCAATGGAATCTGAATGAAGAGGCGCGGAATTAATAACCTGTCAACCACAATACTCATTTTTCTTAGAGCTTGCAGAAAGTGTTGAAAGTGTTCAGGATTAGATTCTTCTAAGTTACACCATTACTACTGGGCTAATTATGCAAGGACAACTTTCAAAGAACTATACTTTCAAGAAAGCCAAATACAGTTGAATCAAAGATTGTCCAAGTTTGTCATCTTGCTAGTTGCTAGGGAAGAAAATCACCAAGGCACATTTCTAATAAATCAATTTCCATAAACTAATCAACCAAATACCTAAAATCTCATATATCCAAGCATAACACAACGTGCCAATCTGGAGACATAATAAGCTAGCAACTAGCTTAAAGTTGATGTCAAATAGAGCATCCCTCCTTCCTATTGTGAAAGATATAATTTCATTTCATGTAAATAAACAAATAATTGTGAGGAACTGGTCTTTCTCAATTCTTTTTTATGTGATACTCCTATATATTTTGACAGGATGGTTCCCTTTAGCCGTTGAGAGGCCATATTGAGTATGACTTCATGGGCAGACCAAAATATTCCATCAAGTTTCGTATCCAATCAAATAATTTTGATTGACATTGGAGGTTATCATACATTGGATGAATGTATTTGGCATCATTAACTGGATAAGAAGAATTTATGATCAAATTTTGCTTTGAGCAACTATTAGCTCAAAGGAGTTAAGTAGCACGCTTAAACTTATGAAAATGGAAACCACATGAATAAAATTTTAAAACATTACTTTATTACATGGCCAAAAGCTTTATCAAGTTATTGAGAGATCATAAACTGAAACAAAGACACACAAGACAAGTTGATTGATGAAAACAGTGTAGGGATATCAAACACAGCAAAAGCTAATAATGCATACCTTCCCAGTAGAGATATTCACAATATGGGCAGATCCGTCCTTGGAACCAGTAAGGACAAGGGTTGACGATGAACTTATTGACAAGCAAGTTAGTCCCTCAGTATGATACGGATGACCTGTAAATCATAGTTTACAAGGCTACACAAAAATAGAAGCAAGAAAAAGGGGTTAGATTTACATACCCCGCACAACATGAATGTTTTCTCCACTCTTTGGATTCCATACTCTCAGAGTTGCATCATCTGAACCAGTACATATTATTTTCCCTAAGGCACCAAGTAAAACGAAATTGAAGGATTTTAAAACATGCGTAACATAAATACAAACTTATAGAAGAAAATGCACCAAGAAGAAAAGATGATATTACCATCAGGAGTAAAATCACCGCAGGTCACGCTAGCTCCGTGACCAGCAAACATATTAAGAAAAGCAGCTCTTTCAGCATTCCACATCCAAACAGTGGAATCCTCAGAACCAGCTAAGAGTATGTGTCCTCTCGGATGCCACCTGAGCCACTGAAAGATATCACAATGAATTAATTCTCGTAATCACACACAATAACAAACAATAAAGCGAGCAACCTCTCTCACCTCAATTCCCCCTCCAGGACCTTCCAGTGTGCCTTTCAGATTTCCAAAAACATCCCATACTTGAACAATTCCATCTAAACTTCCGGATGCAAGAAACTGTCCATTGTGGCTAAAAGCTAAACTAGATACAGAATCATTATGACCTGCATAGAATTAACAACAAAGTAAAATGTACATAAGCACCACAACATCAAGCTTCACACAATCATCTTTCTAGTGTTATGGAAATACCTTTTAGCTCAGAAGCCCAAACTCCATCGCCGATCTTCCAGAGAAATCCTGTGTCATCACCACCCCCTGTTGCCACCAACCTTGCATCGCTTGGGCTGCATGCAACTGAATACAACTCCCCTGCACAAGAAGTAAAAAAACCACACACACACACACAATCACCATAAATTCCCTTGCAACCATTATTGCCTACAATAGAATAATCACCTTTTTAAAAAAATTTAAATAAGAAAGAAAAGAGAGTTAGAAAGGTTACCAGTATGACCAGTGAACGTATGCGCAGAATCATCAGCCTCATCTGAGAAATTTTCAGATAATATCATTCACCAAATCACACGAACAAACTTAAAAGCATGAAAATTACGATTAGGTTCAAGGTAATTAAAGTCTAGAATTCAACTACAGTTGTGGGGCCAAGCTAAGCATAGTAAACTTTTTACTGGGAAAACCACGAACTCAACTTGGGGGCTACACTTCTAAAGTGTTTACTAGTTAACTTGACAATTCGATAAACTTGATAAGGTGGAACGTAATACCGAGATGTTCGGGATCCAAATCTTGGTCATCATCGGCATCAGGAAGGTCTTCATTGTCCATGGAAACTTCTTGCAGAATATCAGACTCGTCAATGAAGACTTCCTCGTTGTTGTCGTCATCATCGTGAGGTGGCGACGGTTGTGGCCGAGGATTCATTTTTCGGCACGATTTGTGGAATGATGGTACCGATGTATATGCAAGTCAGGAACGAGTTTCTATACAGAAATGGAAGGATAGTACAGCCGTACAGGGTCCAAAACGTAGCGTAGAACCTAAGTGACTAGAAAAACTTATGATGGCACATAATATAGGAACGTAGCTTCAAACATTTAAATACCTGCTTACTAATACAAATATATCAAAATAAAAAAGCAGCAGGTTAATGCTTTACTCCATTTGAACAGCTACAATAAAATGTTAAAAACAACAATTTATAATTGACTTTTCCTAGTAACAATAAAAAAGCTTTTAAGAATGAGGAAATCACATAAAGAATCAAACCCTATATGTTGGCATATTCAACTTTTGATTTGTATAAATATAATTATAATTATTATATGAAGCAAAGCAATTAGCAAACCTTAACCAGTGAAGCTGAGCGAGACGGACTGAGGGAGAGCTTAGAGTTGCAAGGAGACGGTGAGACGCAAGAAGCAGACGCAGAGAGCGAGAGCGAGACTGGGATAGGCTGAGAGCAGATTAGCACTAGCAAACGACGGCCGCGGGACTGGAACAAACGACGGCTGCGGAACAGAGGCGACGCGATGCAACGGCAGAGACGAGCTGCGACGACGCTGAAACAGTAGGGACGATGGCCGGACCAGATTCAATGGAGCGGTGACACAGCTTGAAGAAGAGAGCAGCAACGGAGGCTAGGATTTTTCTTTTGAGAGAGGGAAGCATATGCGCGAAGGTGAGCGAGAGACAGAAAGAGTGAGGCTTTGATTACTGATTAGGGCTGAGAAGTGAAAACCGGCCGAGCTAAGCCTCAGAGTGGTCCTGAAGTTATACTCGTGCTTTAAAGTAGTCCCTAAAATTATTAATTACCCAAATTGGTACCTGAAGTTAGACGCTAGGACTCAGTGTTGTCCTTCCGGCACATTTCCTCTAAGTGGCGTCATCGAAAAGCTGATGTGGCTAATTTGGTGACACGCGGACAAAGCTAAAACGGCGTAGTTTTGTTGGTGGCGCGTAAATGGCCGAATACGATGTCGTTTCACTCCAAAAGTTAGTTTTGAAGACTCCCCCATCAAACGTTAACTTAACGCATTGTCTTCCCTCCCTCAAAATACAACACAAACCCTTCCTCCCCTGTACCCGTCAATGGCGGTGGTTGGATTGTGGTAACTGTTGCGATTTCTGTGGAGTACGACTGCTATATAGGATCAGATATCATCATCTGCCTCAAACAAAGACTGTATCGAAGGCCAATCTCTCTGAAAAAGGTAAGGAAAAAAGGAAAAATATAATGTGATATAAGGAATGCTCTGTTTTTTGTTAAGGTTGTTAGTTTAATCTCTTCAGTAGTTAGAAACGATTTTTTGGAGTGTTATCTGTGGGTATGCATGTTTGTGTTTCGCAATATTTAGCTAGGGTTTGATCGCAACTAGTTTTCAGAGTGGTTAGGCTAATGAAAGTGTTGACTGTATGAGGGCTGTTTGTCATGGGGAAATGCTATTTCTTATCTATTATGCTTTGCTGCATTTACAGTTAATGTGGTTTCCAACTTGTTAATATGGTTGAAGATGATGAGGTTGATCATGAAATTTTGTTTCTAAATTGCAGATGGGAGATCCTTGGATTACCATCATATTTCACCATGGAGGCTTATTCGTCACAGAGCGTGATAGAACTGTGAATTACAGTGGTGGACAGATTTTTGAGTTGCCAAGAATTGACATAGACACTGTCGATGTATTTTTTATCCGAGACTACTATAAGACACTTGGGTATGACAATGTGACTCACTGTTGGTGGCTGGTGCCTAATAGGCCATTGCAAAGAGGGCTTAGAGCTTTGACACATGACAAAGAGCTCATGGAGATGTGTTATGCTGCTCAGACCAACAAGGGAGTTGTCCATGTGTATTATGAACATGGGGTCTCTGAACCTGTGTTTGATGAGAAAACAGGACTAGCATCATCCAAAGGCAAGGAGTTGATAGTGCTACCAGACCCTATTCCACATACATACCCCAGCATCAATGTGACAGCCAATACAATTTCCATCACATCACCACCGATTCCAACCTCAGAACCAATGAACACCACAATTCTTACTCCAACAACAATCCCCCCAACTATGCCTACTGGTAAAGGTATTTCAGGACCAAAGCATAAGAGTCACACTACTGCAACTTCTGTTAGTTATTCCAAATCACCACCCAAAGAAATGGCAGCACCCACAGCTGCTGCTCCCAGTGTTAAGCCCACCCCACCACCAAAAACAATGGCCAAACCCACAGTTGCCACTACTTCTAACCCCAACCCACGACCAAAAAGAATGGGCCAGTCCACTGTTGCTCCTACTACGAAGCCCAACCCACCACCAAAGTCAACGGCCCAGCCCACTTCAAAACCTGTAACAAGATCAACATCACAAAAATCAAGGAGATCTGATATACCAAAGAAAGGCCCTCAGAAAGTAAAGAATGCAGCATTACATGCTAGGAGACCTTTAACAAGATCAGCTGCAACTGGAACTTTTGGAAGAGCATCTGTTAAGAGAAAGGATCCTGAGACTGTGTTTGTTAGCTTGTCTAGTGAGAAAGAATCTTCAGACTCCCATGACAGTTATGACAGTGTAGAGGACGAACCGTATAGGCCTACTGCTGATGATGTCTCTAGTGTGGAAGAAGACGTGGTTGGGAAGAGATCAACTGGAAAGAAGAGTGATGCTAAAAAGAGGACTACAACAGATAATAAAAAAGTTAATGAAAAGAGTTCAGTTATGCTTGAGGATGATGGGATTGTGTGTGCAGAGTCAGAGTCTGAAGATGATGAATTCTTCTTTGGGCCGATTCCGAAGGTTGGTGAAACGGGAGCATATTATGATGCTCAAGATGGAGCTTATGATGAATCTGATGGTGGAGAGTGTTGGCACTCTGAGGAAATGAAGACTCCACCGAACTCTGAGGATGAGTTAGACGAGGTTGAGTCAGATGAGGTGTTTCCGGTATTTAGGGAAGGAGGAAGGTTTGGTGAGCTTAAACTAAAGGTTAGGATGAAATTTAATTCTAAGATGGAATTCAAGGAAGCTGTTCGTGAGTACTGTATCCAGGAGGGAAGGCGGATCTGGTGGAAGAAGAATGACAATTTAAGGATGAGGGCTGTTTGTAAGGGAGAGGAGTGTGGCTGGGGAGTATATGCTTCCATGGACAGTGAGGGTAACTGCTGGCAGATCAAGACATTTATGGACGATCACACTTGTCCTAGAGAGACTAAGAACAGGCTAGCTAATAGGAAGTGGCTAGGTTGCAAACTGGTTAGGAAATTAAGGAAATATCCCAACCTTAGACATTGTGAAGCTGCCCAGTACTTTAAGAGCAAGTGCGACTTGGACCTCAACAAGTCTTCACTGACAAGGGCTCTAGGGGATGCTAGGGCCATAGTTTATGGAGATGCTGCTGTCCAGTATGGTATGGTTAGGGATTACGGGTTGACATTACTGAAAACTAATCCTGGCTCCACTGTGAGTATTGGTGTTACACCTCATCCCAATCCTGATGAAGATCCAACCTTTGATATAATGTACATTTGCCTTGATGGGTGTAAAAGAGGGTTCAAGGCTGGCTGCAGACCACTTATAGGGTTGGATGGAGCATTTCTAAAAACAAAACATGGTGGTCAAATCCTTTCTGCAATTAGTCAAGACGCAAACAATCACATTTATGTGATTGCTTATGCAATAGTGTCCATTGAAAACACGGAGAATTGGCGATGGTTTCTGGAATTGCTGCACCAAGACTTGGGTGACTACAAGCAACATGGTTGGTGTTTTATTTCAGACATGCAAAAGGTATACATATCTATTGCTAGTTATCCTAAGTAACAGTTGTGATTCTAAGATATACCTGCTGCTGAGTAGTGAATAATAGTAGTATAAATTGAATAATTGTTGTGTAAATTAAATAATTGTTGAATTGAATATCTGCTGGTTTATAAACACAAATCTGTTTACTTAGATTGAGTAATTGTTGTATGCTGCATAGTTGATGGTTGCATTATAGGAGGTAGTATCTGTGTACTCAACTAAGCTAAGGTCCAAGTTGTGTAAATTAAATAATTTTTGAATTGAATATCTGCTGGTTTATAAACACAAATCTGTTTACTTAGATTGAGTAATTGTTGTATGCTGCATAGTTGATGGTTGCATTATAGGAGGTAGTATCTGTGTACTCAACTAAGCTAAGGTCCAAGTTGTGTAAATTAAATAATTGTTGAATTGAATATCTGTTGGTTTATGAACACAAATCTCTTTACTTAGATTGAGTAATTGTTGTATGTTGCATAGTTGATGGTTGCATTATAGGGGCTACTATCTGTGTACTCAGCTAAGCTAAGGTCCAAGTTGTGTAAATTAAATAATTGTTGAATTGAATATCTGCTGATTTATAAACACAAATCTCTTTACTTAGATTGAGTAATTGTTGTATGCTGCATAGTTGATGGTTGCATTATAGGGGGTAGTATCTGTGTAATCAGCTAACCCAAGGACCACGTTGATGTCACTTACACAACTTTAGGGACCACTCTGAGTTCATTAAAATAACATTAGGGACCTTTTTGATGCTCGATTTGAAATTTTGTGACTGGCTTGTTGAATTTGCAGGGTCTAATTCATGCAGTTTAGGATGTGTTCCCAAATGTCCATCACAGATTCTGTGTATGGCATTTATGGAGGAACTTCAACAAACAGTGGAAGGATAATCAGCTTAGAGGTTTGCTTTGGGAGTGTGCACGGTCTACGACTCAAGAGGGATTTGTGGAAGGGATGAAAAAATTGGAAAGGCTAAATAAGGATGCTTGTAGTTATCTATGCAAATGGCCAAAGAATTCATGGAGCAGGGCATTCTTCAGCATTGCACCAAAAATGGACAATATCTGCAATAATGCATGTGAGATTTTCAACTCACGGATCAAGGACCCTAGAGCCAAGCCTATTATCACACTGTTGGAGGAGGTCAGGATGTACATCATGAGATCTATAACCAGGAACAAGGTGAAGTTGAGGAACAATGACGGGATTTTACCTCCAATACAGAGAAGTAGGTTGGAAAAGATAAGAAAGGAATCAAAAAAATGGGTTTCCATGTGGTCTGGTGATGCAGATTACGAAATATTTGAAGTTTATGGGTGGCCTACAAATATGGCTGTGGACTTAGGCAAGAGATCATGCACTTGTGGTTTTTGGCAACTAAGTGGTATGAATTTTTTATGCATATTTTTTAATTTTTTTATTTTCGATTTGCAGTTCAAATTATGTTTATGTATGGCTATGATGTTCTATGTAGGGATGCCATGTGTGCATGCATGTGCCGCTTTGGCCCGGGCTGGTAGAAGGCCAGATGAATTTTGTCATAGCTGGTTGACCATGGAAGCATACAACAACACCTATGGCTTCCATATAAATCCAATTCCTGGCCAGAAACTGTGGGAGAAATCACGTTATAATAGACCTCAAGCACCAAAATTCAAGAAGAAGCCAGGGCCAATCAAGAAGAAAAGAAGAAAGGATGCTGATGAGGAGCCAAGTAAAGGCAAGAAGCAGAAGACCTCTGTTCTTGCCTGATTCTCCCGAGGTATAGCTCGTCTTCTACTAAGGTCGGCCGACTTCCAAAGTGAAGCAAGGTATACGTCGGTGGTGAATGATCGGCGGGGGAGGGTACCTGCAAAGGCACTCCAACGCTCAAGTCAGAATCGGGTGAATAATAGATTGTACTTTGGAAAAGTGACATACCTCTTTTTGCTCTTTCGTCTGCTTTATATTAACGGAAAAGGTCGGCCGTTTTCCTTGAGGTATAACATCTAGGAAGAGGATTAATTGTGAATCCGACGTTATTGATTTAGGACCATTCATGGCCATTATGAAATCGTCGGTTATGATCGGGTCTCAAGTGTAACCGAGCTATAATGTGTAATCGATGTTTACTGGTCATACCACAGCCCCCAAGCTTGACCTGACTTTTAAAGAGATAGGTTGAGCTTTATAATGAGTGAGCAATAGCTCGGTACACTGTGCCCCCAGGTCAACATAGCTCTCTTTAAAGTTAATGGTAGGTAACTGAAGAGATTAGCTATTGTAATTATTACCCAAGTCTCGATAGGTGTAAAACCTTTAATTATTGTTTTATTATTTTTTCTAGATAGGTGCGAGTTCCAAAGCTTAGTTTTAACCGTTGGTAGTGTACTTCATTTAATGGTTTTGATTTTTATCATAAATTGAGGAGGCTTTAAGTAACTGAACGGTTTAGCATTTTGGCTCTTGTATTACTTTGGAAGTTTTTATTTTCAGAAGCTTTTAAACACCATGAGCACCAGAGGTTAGTAGCAATATCCTTTCTTTTCGTCTAATCCCTTCTTCCCTTTTTCTGAGTTCATCAGAAGCCATGAGTGAGAAGAAAGGAAAATTGTTGCCTAAGTTTGATAATGGCGAGTCGTATGACTGGGTTGATGATGATGTGAAAATAAGGGCTTCTTTGTTTGTTGATAGGGATAGTGTTAATGAGGTTAATGTAGCTAGCCTAGTGAAATCTGGTTTCCGTTTGGAATTACTGCCATGCAACCGCTCTGATCGTGTTTTTCATAGGAGAAAGGATTTTGAAAACTTTTTTATGTATAGTTGTGTGTTAGAGGAATTGAGGGTTCGACTCCCCTTTAGCCAGCTCGAATGTGATATTCTGAAACAACTGAACTGTGCTCCATCACAAGTTCATCCTAATGGTTGGGCATTCATAAGGTGTTTTCAGATTTTGATGGAATTCCTGGAGATTGAACCAGATTTGGAACTTTTCTTTTCATTATTTCAAGCAAAAGGGGTATGGAAGGGACTGTGGGTAAACTTGAACAGTACACCTGGCTTTTCTATTTTCAAATTGTATAAATCTTCCTTCAAAAATTTTAAAGAAATATTTCTGAAAGTTAAGTCAGTGGATGAGGATTTTCCTTTCTATATGGACGAAAATCTTGGGGAAAAATTTCCTTTGTATTGGTGTTGTCAACCTCAACACATTTTGGGTCCCGAAACGATATCTGGACGGAACGAGTGTATTATATCTTTTCTGATTGAAATGGTATCCAAGGGGGGATTGATATCTGTGTTGGAGTTGCTTCCTTGGGAGGATAATAAGTCGACTGTGGTAGATTACCTTGGTGAGGTCATCAGGGTATGGCTTTGTTTTGGTTTTCATTAAATTAAATGTTTATTATTCTGACAACGTTATTGTTGTTTCTGTGGCAGGTAGAAAGTTTCCTGGAGTTACCGCTTCTACTCTTAGGGCTCGCTTTAAGTCCAAGAATTTTGAAGGTTCCTCCTCGAATGCAGAAAAAATGGATGTTGGGGGAGAAGTTGACCAGCCCCTCCCAAGAAAGAAAGGGATTGTATTTAGAAAAAGAAAGACAGAGATGACTGCAACTGCAGGAGAACAGGGCAAGGAAGGTGTTATTCAACTCGATGACTTGTCCAGTTTTAGTACAAAACAGGATAAGCTTCACGTTTTCGACAACAATGAAGATGGGTCATCTCTTTGGGACCGAGGTTTTCCGTTCAACGTCATTGCAGTCGAAGTTGTGCAAAGTGTTTCTGATATAGTTCGGGTGGAAGAGGTCAGGGATGTCGGGGTTGACCAGTTTCTTCAGGTGAGCTTACTCTAACTACTTATCCTGGTTAAACATTTATATTGTAAGTTCTTAATAGTTGATTATTTAAATCTCAGGTGTTGGGCTTTCGATTGGCTTGTATTGGCCGCAGCCAGGAAAAAAGGCATAAGAAAATGGTTATTGAGGCTGAACAGGTCGGCGCTCTAAAGGAGCAACTATCTGCTAAGGAATTAGCCTTAACCGAATTGCAGAAAAGTGTTTCTAATTTGGAGAAGGAATTAAAGGTTGAAAAAGAGAGTCGTGAGAAGGATGCTGAACTGTTAAAAAAGAAGAATAGCGATGTTGAAGACATAAACAAGCGAGTTATTGAGCTTACCGTACAGATGAAGGAATTCGAACCAAGTAGAGAGGGTGACATTCTTGATGCTTTTGCTGAAGGGTTTGATCATGCTGTGACACAGGCAAAGTTTCTAATGTCTGATGCTGACTTTGCGGGTATGGATCCGAGTAAAGTGGTTCGTGATGGCCAGCTTGTAGATGACGAAGAAGTGATTGAAGAGGGTGGTGATAACTTAGTTAACTAGCTGATCTGTGTAGTAAAGCGGTTTTGCTTTTGTTTTGGAGAACCAATGTCCATGACTGTTTATTTTGTCTAAGTAATATGTGTAATTAGGTTTTGGATGATCCTAATTACTTTGTCTGATACCCGTTAGGGGGGTTGGGACTGTATTTTGATGATGTATTGGTCTGTAAAAGGAGTAATTTGATAACAAACTCCCCATGATATTTAGTCACAATATAAATATGGTTAAACAGAACGTGCTAAAAGTGTTTATAAATGCATTTAAATTTTGTTCAAAGCAGTACCTTACAATCTTAATTCGGGTAGGCTGGCCTCGTTAAAACCTCCTTGAGCAAAACCCTTTTCGGAAAAATCTCAAGTGAGGAAAAAGAGTACCAGCACTCTGCTTTGTTTTAACTGAAGTATTGCTTTAAAGAACTGACATTCCATGTATTTGGGATCTTAGTACCGTTCAGTTGCTCTAGCCTGTAAGCTCCTCTTCCGAGGATTTCTAGTATGCGATAAGGGCCGTCTCATGTCGCGGCAAACTTCCCATGGGCAGATGGTCGGCGAGCGTCTTCAGTTTTTCTTAACACCAAATCGCCAATGTTGAAGGATCTTGGTAGCACCTTTTTTGCATATCGCCGGCCAAGTTGTTGCTGTAAAGCTCGGTGTCGGAGAGCTGCTGTACTTTGAACTTCTTCTACTAAATCTAACTCGGCTTGTCGAGCTTGATCATGACTCTCTACCTGTGTCCTCAAGGATTGTTGTGAAATTTCCAAAGGGATCATCGCTTCAGACCCATATACCAAGCGGAATGGTGTTTCCTTGGTCGACGTTTGTACTGTAGTGTTGTATGACCATAATATTTCTGGAACCAGCTCAGCCCAGAGTCCCTTAGCTTCGTCGAGCTTTTTTCTCAAGGCGTGCAAGAGAACTTTGTTGGCAGCCTCAGCCAAGCCATTAGATTGTGGGTGTTCCACGGATGAGAAGTGTTGGTTTATCTTTAGATTCTGCAAGAAGAGTTTAAAGTTATGGTCGGTAAACTGCCGACCATTGTCGGTGATAATATGTCTAGGAATTCCATATCGGCATATGATATATTTCCAAACAAAAGATATCATCTGGGAGGATGTTATTCTTGCTAAGGGTTGTGCTTCGATCCATTTGCTGAAATAATCAATAGCTACTACCAAATACTTCATTTGCCTAGGTGCAGTGGGGAAGGGGCCGAGGATGTCAATCCCCCACTGATTGAATGGCCAACTTATTACTGACTGATGAAGTTGTTCGGCCGGAATGTTGATGGACGGTGCATGCTTTTGACATTTGTCACAAGTTTTGACTTTCTTGCTGCTATCCTCCCATATGGTCGGCCAGTAAAAACCAGCTCGAAGTATTTTCTGTGCCAGGCTTCTTGCTCCCGAGTGTATCCCACATATTCCTTCATGAGCCTCGGCCAACACAATATCGGCTTCTTTCCTGTCTAAGCATTTCAGAAGTGGTCAGGAAAATCCCCGCCTATATAAAATGTTATTGATTAATGTGAAAAAAGAGGCTTGTCGTCGGAATCCTTTCTTATCTGAAACTTCATCCGGGACAGAACCGCTTTTTAAGTACTGCATATAAGGTAGCTGCCAACTGTCTTTACATAAAGTGCTTAAAATGCTCAGAGTATGTATGCTCGGCTTATCTAAAGTTGATTGGAGTAGTGTCGCTATGTGTGCTTGTGTAGTAGCTAACTTTGATAGGATGTCAGCCCTATTGTTCTGTTCCCTAGGAATGTGGTGAATTTCTATCTTTGAGAAACTGTTCTTCAAGTTTTGAATAATGTCTAAGTATTTTGATAAAATGTGATCTTTAGTCTGAAAAACCTGATTCACTTGTTGAACTACTAACAGGGAATCACAATAAACTTTTAAGCTGGTGATTTGTAAATTAATTGCTAACCTGAGCCCAGCGACGAGGGCCTCGTACTCGGCCTGGTTATTGCTTGCTTTGAAGGAGAACCGGAGAGAATGCTCGAGGATTATACCTTCAGGACTTTCTAACAATATCCCTACTCCTGACCCTTGGGGGTTTGAAGCTCCATCTACAAACAAGTTCCAGTCCGAGTTTTCTTCTTCCTGCAATGGTTGGGTAAGTTTGGCTACAAAATCAGCTAAGTATTGAGATCTGACGGATCCTCTCGGTTGGTATTGAATATCAAATTCTAAAAGCTCAATGGCCCATTTGATAAGTCGGCCTGCTAATTCTGGTTTTGAAAGAATCTGCCGAAGAGGTTGTTCGGTTCTGACGACGATGGTGTGCACCTGAAAGTATGGTCAGAGTCGTCTTGAGGAGAAGACTAAGGCCAATGCAAGTTTTTCCAACCTTGGGTAACGAAGCTCGGCACCTTGTAGCGACTTACTTACAAAATAGATCGGCTGGTGACCTTTCTCTATATCTGTTAAAAGGACAGAACTAATTGCCACATCAGTAATAGACAAGTATATAGATAATGGCTCATTGGGTTTTGGTTTTTGTAAAACAAGAGGTTTGGGAAGAAATTGTTTTAAACTTTGGAATGCAGCTTCACAGCTTTCAGTCCATTTAAAATGTTTTGTGCTCCTCTTTAAGCATTGGAAAAAATGATAAGATTTTAAAGCCAACCAGGGTAGGAATCTTGATAAAGCTGCGAGCCGGCCTGTTAGCCGTTGAACCTCCTTCAGTGTTGTTGGACTTTTCATATCAATTATCGCCCGACATTTATCAGGGTTTGCTTCTATTCCTCGGCTGGTAAGTATGAATTCGAGGAATTTGCCTCCGCGAACACCGAAAGCACATTTTTCAGGGTTCAGTCTCATATTATATCGTCAGATTTGCGCAAAGATCTCCGTTAGGTCGTTGATGTGAGACTTTCCGACCATTGTCTTGGCGACCATATCGTCGACGTACACTTCTATGTTCCGACCAATTTGGTTCTGGAAGACCTTATTCATTAAACGCTGATACGTCGCTCCTGCATTCTTTAAACCAAAAGGCATAACATTATAGCAATGATTTCCATACTCAGTTATAAAAGCGGTTTTCTCTTGATCAGATGGGTGCATAAGAATTTGGTTATAACCAGAATATGCGTCCATAAAACTTAAGGAACCAAAACCACAGGAGTTGTCTACCAAATTGTCAATGCAAGGTAAAGGATAAGCATCTTTAGGGCATGCTTTGTTTAAATCAGTGAAATCGACGCACATGCGCCACTTACCGTTACTCTTTTTTACCATGACAACATTAGCGAGCCATGTCGTGAACCTGATTTCGCGGATGAAATTGGCAGCAATGAGCTTTTTAACCTCGGCAAGGCATGCAAGGCGCTTCTCTATCCCGAGGTTCCTTTTCCTTTGTGAGATTGGGCGAGCCCCTGAATTGATTGCTAACTTATGTGTGATAACGGAGGGATGTATTCCGGGCATATCTGCAGGGGTCCAAGCAAATAAATCGGCGTTTTCACGCAGAAATGTTACGAGTGCTTCTCTTTCCTCGGTGTTTGTTGATGTTCCAACAAAGGTGAATTTCATGGGATCTTCCGTTAGGAGAACCTTTGTTAAGTCCTCGTTTGGCATAGGTCGATCTTCAAAATCGGCTCTTGGATCTATTTCTGTCAACCTCGGCTGGTCGGGCTGTATGGAGTTGACCTGTGCTATGTTGCTCCTTTTGATAGGTTTCAAACTTGTGTTATAGCATTGCCGAGCTTCATGGAGGTCTCCGTGGATGGTTGCTACTAAATTATCCTGCACAGGAAACTTCACGCAAAGATGAACTGTAGACACAATTGCAGCAAATCGATTTAAAAATGGTCTACCTAGTATAAGATTATAAGGACTAAAACAGTCGACAACAAGATATTGAATGTCTTGTGTCTTAAATAATGGTTGCTCACACGGAACCGAGAACGGGGACTCGTTCTCCGGAAAATCCGACCAAATCTCCATGGTATGGTTGCAAAATGTTGTTACTCAGCTTCATTTTCTCAAATGTGGTAAAGAATAACACGTCTGTGCTACTTCCGGGGTCGAGGGGTACTTTGCGGACTATTAGGTCTCCTAACTGAACAGAAATTACCACTGGATCGTCATAATTCACATCTGTATGATTAAAGTCGGTTGAACGGAAAGTCATTTCTGGGAAATCGTGAGTCGACTGAGGAATTTTAGGGGCATCTGTAACTGCCAACATGGCTCAATAGGTTCTTTTTCGAGCCGAGCTTGTATGTCCGCCTCCTGCATATCCTCCTGAGATATAATTGATGATTCCTCTGGGTTGGGTGGGTGCCTTGTCCTTTTCTTTTGATGAGGGGCTTGCTGTTGAGGGGTCGGAGGCCGAGGTTACAGTCTTCTGCATGCGTCCTGCGATAAACTTATCGAGGTGACCTTGTCTTGCGAGGCGTTCCAGGAGGTCTTTGGCGATCACACATTCATCAGTTGTGTGACCGTGCTTTTGATGAAAAGTACAGAATTTGGATTTATCAACAGTTTTGGACTCTGGGTAGGCGCCGGCTTTACGAGGGGGTTTGATTAATTTGGAGTTAAGTATTTCTTTGATAATGTCATCCCTCTTTGCGTTGAAGACTGTGTATGACTCATACCGGGGGACGGGCTTGAAGGTTTTCTTATTATCCCGAGGTTTATCATCATCCTTGACAGCGGCTGACTTTTCTGTTTTGCGAGCTTGCCAAAGCTCTTCAACATCTATCTGTCCTTTAGCCTTTTCACGGAATTCTGCCAAAGTTTTCGGCTTGCTCACAGCTATTGTCTCCTGAAATTTGCCTGGACGAAGGCCGCTCTTAATTGCATGGAGATGGACTTCAGGATGAAGGTCGGGGATCCTCATGGCGACCTTTGTGAAACGAGTAATATAGTCCTTCAGGCTCTCATGTGGGCCCTATTTGATGGTCGTCAGGTAGTCAGAATCGTGCAGGTATATTGCAGATGCTGCAAAGTGATCTTCGAACTGCTTCACCAATTCCTGAAAACGCGATATTGAATCTGCAGGCAAAGAGCAAAACCAGTCAAGTGTAGGACCATCTAAAAAGGATGGAAAACAACGGCACAAAATAGGGTCAGATGCACCGTTAACGATCATAATAGATCGGAATTTTTTAATATGCTGCTTTGGATATCCTAGTCCATCATATGGAGTCAGAGTTGTTGGCAGGGTGAATTGTCTGGGAAGTTGAAAATTCATGATGTCGTCCGTAAACGGGCCGGCAGAATTGTCGCGCTCTTCTTCCTCAGCCTCTGGTTGGGCCTCTTCTGTTTGGTGGGCCTCCTCTTCTTCCCGTTGGGGTGTTTCAGAAACATGGGTTGGCATTGATCGACGTTCATGATTTTCCTCTCGGTTATGATGATCATTGTTGTGCTCCAGCCGAGCATTAACTAATTGCGCAATTTGATCTTGCATTCTTCGATTTTCCTCCGCCATTTGTTGATTTGCTTGTTGAAGCTCGGTCACCATCCGCAGGAGCTTGGATGGGGTAGGGGGAGGAGCATCAGCCATGGGTGTATTTTAAGGGTGTTTTGGGACCTTTGTGAATGGTATTTCAAAGTTATTCGGCCCCACGGTGGGCGCTAGATGTTCTTGCCTGATTCTCCCGAGGTATAGCTCGTCTTCTACTAAGGTCGGCCGACTTCCAAAGTGAAGCAAGGTATATGTCAGTGGTGAATGATCGGCGGGGGAGGGTACCTGCAAAGGCACTCCAACGCTCAAGTCAGAATCGGGTGAATAATAGATTGTACTTTGGAAAAGTGACATACCTCTTTTTGCTCTTTTGTCTGCTTTATATTAACGAAAAAGGTCGGCCGTTTCCCTTGAGGTATAACATCTAGGAAGAGGATTAATTGTGAATCCGATGTTATTGATTTAGGAACATTCATAGCCATTATGAAATCGTCGGTTATGATCGGGTCTCAAGTGTAACCGAGCTATAATGTGTAATCGATGTTTACTGGTCATATCAACCTCAATGAAAAGAGTTCATAAAAAAGGACATTGTCGCTATTGTGGTGAATCTGGTCACACAAAAAGGAACTGTCATAAGAGGGCCGTTGATGAAGAATCAGCTGCTGTGGCGGCGGCTGCTGCTGCTGCTAATTCTGATGCTAATGGAGGTGAGGTCAACAATTCTGCTCCAACTGCTGCTGTAAATGGTGGTGATGCCCCAGCTGTGTCACAGGATCAGGTTGAGATTCAGCTTGATCTTAGTCAGCCTATTATGTCAGAAACTGATGACTCGCAACAGGTGGGTAATATTATTTACCCATATATATACATGTATTGTGGTCATACATTAATTTTTCTTAGTCACATTAAATTTTTGGTGTTTCATACATAGGTGCAACAACCTCCTGTTCGGACATCGAAACTGCCTCCTAAGAGAAAGTTATCCACACCCAGTGCTACCACCCAACCATCCAGCACCCCATCTGCAAGCACTCCATCTCTTCCATCTGCAAGTACTCCATCTGCAACTACTCCATCTGCAAGCACTCTCCCAACAAGTAGTCAGCCTGCAAGCACTGAAACAGCAACGAATCTACCAGCAATGCGATTTGTGCCTAATCCGGGATTCAAGCCACCCAGAACCAAGAATTAGTGACTTAGTTTTTTATATTTAGGGACAGTATGGTGTCTTTATTTCTCTGTTTTGCTGAAGTAATGTACTGTGTATGCTTTCTTGCTTACAATTCCAGTGTTGGAGATTGAAACTTATGACACTTATGTTTTGAAAACTCTGATATAGTTGGTGACTATTGTTCTGGCTTTATAATGCCTTATTTTGGATGTAACCACTACCATATGAAATACGAATTATGACTTTCTTGAAGAGATCTGTGACAAATTTTTGGTTTTATTTTGTACTCTCATATGCAATTAAGATGCTTTCCAAACACTATAAACTCCTATTATTCTGCTCCAACATATGCAAGCACACTAGTCTCAATCACTTTAATTTTCATTTCTTTCAAACAAACTGACAGGTACAACTATAGCAACAACATGCATAATTCATGTGTTTCTTCCTAGATACAATTGGCCAAACTACCTATCTAACTTTAAGACAAGAATAGCTACTGTAACCAGCAGCATAAATACAAACACCAAAACTCCACCCACTTTTAGAACTCTAACTTCAGACTCTAATCTTCCAAGTTTCCAAGCAAACTTCATCTTCCACTCTTCATTGTCAATTGAAGGGCTTGCTCTACCATCACATGTGATCACATCTTCTTCAAGAATTTTATCAATCCACATAAACAAACCACACCACTTCTTGCCTACAGTCTGCACCAAGGTAAAAGAATCAACCAAATTTATATCCAAAATTACAGCAAACAACAACAACAACAACCACTTACATTGTAGTTTGGGCAACCCACGAAGGGTCTCCCTGGATTAGAATCCGTCATTAACCATCGCAGCACTGGTCTCAAACCGCATCTGCACCATTCTGGCAAACGCGAATCCCTGTTCCTGTTCATTCTTCTCATGATGCTTCCAAACGATCGTGGGTTGTTCAAGCTTCCAGCAGCATTGCTCGCACTAGCCATTGTCGTTTGGGTATCAAGATGCTGCAGAGAAACCAACGGAAGAGACCAGAAGAGAAGAGAAGGGCACTAGAGGTTGATCTTCAGATTTGGGAATTAGGGATTTTAAACTTCGAATTAGGGACCAAATTGGGTCAATAAAATTCGTTCTTCCACCTCAGCTAGCCGTTATGATTGCCCGCGTGTCACCAAATTAGCCACATCAGCTTTCCGATGACGCCACCTGGAGGAAATGTGCTGGAAGGACAACACTGAGTCCCGGTGTCTAACTTCAGGTACCAATTTGGGTAATTAATAATTTTAGGGACTACTTTGAAGCACGAGTGTTCAATGATTCTGGAATAGGAAGAAAAAAATGGAAAGAAAATGATTATTTTCTAATGTTTGGTTGAAAAAAAAAATGGGAGATAAACGAAAAGGAATGAAAAAAAATAGTGAGATTTATCAATTTTTTTTCCAACATTGGTAGGAAGATGAGGAAAAAATTAATTCTCTCAATATTTTTTTATTTTTTTTATTTAAACACATTTAAAAAAAATAAAAATCTACTTAATTTTTTTTTCTATTTCTTTTTTCTCTGTTTATAATTGGGGATACGATTAAATGAGACATTCATAAAAATCGATATCATATTTGTATCTCCGTTTGCCAAGCATTAACGGAATGCGTCTCTAAGCCTTAAACCATACCAATTTTTATTTTTTTACCAAAGATATGAGATTTAAATTCGCAATTTCTTAATTAAGTATAGGAAGACTATGCCATTTGAACTATTATTCGTTGGTTATTAATTTTTTATTAGAAATAAATATTTTAATATTTTTATTTTTATTTTTATCTTTATAATAATAGTACTAGTCAAGATAGTTAGAGTCGTGAATTAACTCGTGAAATTACACGAATTTACAATTTTATTCTCTTTTTTCGTCTTATTTATGTTCTTCAAGAGTTCAAGTAAAAGAGTGGCATTTGTACAAAATTACCCAAAAAAAATTTTAATATTGCCGAAATCGCACTTCTACAGACGAATCACATTTAAAAAAAGAAAAGTTAAATCCAAAAGAATATTTTATTGGCCTGTTACAAAGTCCAATCCAAACTAATGGGAGTGAAATCTCCAAAACCTTAGTCTTATTTCTTTAGTCTTTCCTTCTAAAGTTTTCATGTTGCGTTTGTTTTTTAACAAGTTTTTTTTTTCTTCCATGGTCATTACTTATGGCATTCTCTTCTTTCATTTTCTGTCAACATTGATCATTTTTTTTGTTCTTTTCTTTTTTCTTTTTCTTCTTATCTCATTGTTAGTGTTTTATTTTGTTCTATTTTTTATTTTTGTTATAATCCATTAATTAATTGGTTTAGAGTTAAATAATTTGATAAAGTAAAAGTATTATTAATTTATTATTAAGAAAAATAAGAAAAAAAATACTTAAATCACACAAGAAAAAAAAAAGATAAGAACATGAATAGGAAAATCTTAATTTTTGAATTTCGATTTTTTTTTTAAAGGAGTTAGAAGAATTATTAGTATTGAATTTGTTTTGTTATATTTTAAAGGATAGTGTCTATTCTTTTCGTTTTCACAGTTACCGAATGGGTTAAGAAAAAACAAATAGAATCAAATTTAAATAGGAAAATTGTGATAGTTATTGATTTATATTAATATGTTGGACAAAAATATCGGTTTGTTTCGGTGGAAATATTATATGTTCTAAGATGTTTTTAATAATAATTAGATAAGAAAAATAATATTTTTATTTTATAACATGTTATGATTTATATTTTTGCACAAATACTTATTAGATTAATTTCTACATATAAGTATTTTGCACTTATAAGTTTTATAAGTTTGAAGGGAACGAAATTCCATACAAGTTTTACAAGTTTGAAGGGAACGAAATCCCATAAACGCGCTGCTTTTGTTATGAGCCTTTTTAGCAGACTTTTAAATCAATCTAAATCAATTAATGCGTGAATATATAACTCCCATCTTACAAAAGATTTCGTTTCCTTTTTCGAGTTTCTTGCTAAATTTGTTCAATCTCTTTCGTGCATTCTCTCTTTGTCTTCGATCTCCTATTTTTTTTTATTTTCATGGTTTCTGAAATCAAGCTTTGAAATTGTTTTGAAGATAATGAAAGTTCAGAAATACACCCAAACGATCACAGAAATACACCCAAAGGATTATAGAAATATACCCAAACGGTTTTAGAAATAAACCAAACGATTACAAAAATACACCCAAAGGATTACAGAAATACACCCAAAGGATTTAAGAAATACACTCAAAGGATTTAAGAAATACACCCAATATTAGAGGAGAGACAGTATATTTCTTCTTAAAATCTTTTAATGTTTTGCTGGTTAATGATGAGGCACGTAACAGAGACAATCTAGAAAAAAATTTAGAAGAACAGTAAAACAGTACCTTGAATAATGTTTCTTTATTTTTTCTAGTGATTTTTTATGGAGATTTGTATCTTTTCTTCTTAATTTCTTCTACCCTTCACAGAATCGTAGTTTGTTTCAAATGTCGTTTGAATCTTGATGGTTTGCATTTTGATTGAGGAAGAAGAGGAAGAGTGCGGCATAATGAACGTGTTGTAAGGCGCGTGCGTTGGACGCTCAATTTAAAGGAGTGGTGCGCGTATTTTTTTCTTGGACTATGACCAACTTGTATAGCTTGTAAGACAAAAATGTTTGTATGTGTAGCAGGCCTCATATTTATTATAGATATAATTAATTTATCTATAATTTTACTTTCAAACTTGAAATGAAATGTGTAACAGACAGCAAAACATCATATACCAATTGCTTTTCTAATGATATTAGTAAAATACTAGGTTGTCGATAAATTTTTATCAGCCTTTTAATATAAAATTTAGTGTAAAATTGACATGTTATTATTATAGTTATATATGTTCTTATTTTTTCATATCTCTTTTCTTATATTTCAAGAATATTATAGATTTTAAACTGTTTTATTTGCATTTATCTTTGAATAAAGATAAAACAATATATTCAATACGTTTATTATATAATGATGACGAGAAATTTATGATAATAAAATATTATTTTTGATTTACCATGTCAAATTAAAATATAAACCCGTACTTCGCACGAATTTAACACTAATTTGACTTTGTACTGCTGAAAAGTTTAGCCTTATATTTAAAAGATAGCCCCCAAAAGAATGAAATGAATTTTCAAAATAATTCGTTTATATGGATCATTTAAAGTTGAGACCAAATATTAAAATAATATTTTTGAAATAAATGAGATAGTATCTCTATTTATTCATTAAAAAGACATCTTATTTAAAGTTGGAATAGAATTTTTTTATATCTAACATAATGAATCAAAAGATCTTTAAAAAGTGATAACTTAGACGAATCTTTAGAATTATTACTACCTTTCAATTCGTCTTTGATCATTAAATGAAATGTGAATAACTCGTCCCTCTTTAAAATAAGAGGTGTTTTTAGTTCTATACAGATATTTTTGATACATTTTTAATAATATTAAAGGTATTTTATTATTAATAAAAGTAAAAATTATTCATGGTAGTGCCAAAATAATTTGGGGACATTTTGGTAGTTAATTCTAAATAAAAAATATGAAAAAGAAAAAGAGGAAAAAGGTTGAGTGACTAATCGTTCTCCAATAAAGATGTAAATCTATAAAAATTTACGAGAAAAGGACAAATTAGTCCCTGACCTTTTAACCCGAGGACATTTTCGTCCCTGAGCATTGGAAAATACATTTAAATCCCTGACGTTCCTAAAAACCAGACCGATCAGTCCCTTCGTCCGTGAGCCACCGTCAGACCAGACGGAAAATGCTGACTTGGCTCCCCATAAGCTTACGTGGCTCGACGGCGTTCCAGCGTGGCACGTTAGTGGGTTGGAGGATTTGAAAACAGGACACATAAGTCCCTCTAACTCAAAACGACGTCGTTTTGAGTGCTGCCCTAATACTAAAATTCATCTGGGTCGTTCCTTAATGGTGGTGGCTGGTGTTGAGGAGAAGAGTTGTTCAGAGTTCAGTAATGGCTATGAAGGGGGCATCATCAACCTCAAGAAGAAGCGTTAGTGGAGTAAGAGAAGAAAATTCTGTTTCAAACTCAGTAGCAGGTGGTGTTCATGCTGACCATCCAGACGACGTCGTCGCCCCTAGGTGTTTTTGTGGAGTTTATGCAATAATGTATAAGTCGAGGACCAGAAGCAACCCTAACAGAATCTTCTTGGGTTGTCCATTCTACAAGGTTAGTTTAAAAATTCTTGCTTTGGTTTGATCTGAGATGGATGCGGGCAGTAGATGATGTTGGTGATTTTGACAGGGAAAGGAACCTCATTGCAAATTTTTTGTTTGGGTCAATGAGCATCTTGCCAGAATAGGAAGCAATTGTTGCATCTGTGACAGCAGAGATTTGGTTGAGAAACATGTTGAAGTTGTAGAAGAGGAAGAGGAAAACGAAGATGAACTGGATGCAAGAATGGCTGTTTTGGAGGAGAAAATTATTGCTTTGGAGAAGAAGAAAAATCCATTAGCCTTGTGGTTTTCTGTAATTATATTTGCTGTTGTTGTTGCCTTTTATGTAGCTAGTGCTTGAGAGATGAACTATAGCAATCATGATAGAGAATGGCATTTTGTAGGTTTATGTTGTGTATTGAAACATGCCATTTTGGCAAGTCATGGGTCCTGTAATCTAAATGGAACTCTAGTTATAATATTAGTGTGTTAAACTTATATTTTGAATATGTAAATAAACTTGGAAACATTGAGGAATTAGAGGCAGTAGTTGCATACATAATTTAGAAAGAAGATGTTATATTGCTAAACAAGATTTCAAGTTTTTCATAGCCACTGTTTACTAAATCTTCCCAAAATGAAATAGTCTCCTAAACTGAACAGTTTGATGAAGCTTAACATGTCAAAAGTAAGCCTGAAACACAAAATATAAGGCATAAGCCAAACTACAAAAAAACATAACTAAAAGCTACACAGATCTTCACTTCTTAGGCACAATGGTAGGTGGATTAGGGATGAATTTGAACAATCTGGTTGTGGCCGGGCTTGCTGCCGCTAATGTCTCCTGGGTAGCTGATCCACTTGTTCCTGGTACGACTTGAGGTGGTTGTGGGCCAGTGGAGTTTGGCTGACTTTGAGGGGGTTGTGGAGTGGGGGCATAGTGGAGCTGGTGGCCTGAATATCTTCTGCTTGGGCCTCATCCTCGCTGGAGCTGCTTGAGTTTTTTGGGCTGTTGTAGATGGAACTTGGAGTGGAGGCCAAAAAGGTGTCCTTCTGGTCACTGGTGCGGGCCTGACTTGGGGTACTGATGGTGTTGCTGCCACAGGGTTGGAAGGACCTGGGATGACACCACTTGAAACCTGTGTTGAGTGCTGGGTTGACAAGATGCTCATTGTAATTAGTCATACAAATTATACAAGGTAGTCACCCAATAATCAATCATGCACATTGAACAGATTGTAACTTACATCAGGTGTGGATTGCTGAGTAGTTATGTTATGATCCTGAACAGATGGAGCATCCTGACTAGGTTGAGCATCCTGACCAAAATAGACAACAAATCAAGTAGATTACTCCTAAACATATAAAACAGAACTAGTAAATAAATATTCAAGTAAGCACATAAACTCCTATCATAGTTAAGAAATCAAACCATATAACTCCTAAAGCAAATTACTTACACTATCATTTGGAGCTGATTGTGACAGTGGGATGACTGCCATTGACTGAGATGTGGAACCTTTCTTGGGCTTCTTTGTCTTAGGTTTCCAATTGGGATCAGATGGAGCGCCCTTGCATGTCTTGTAGTTATGTCCCGTTGAACCACACTTACTACAAGTGACTTTGAATGACCTCTTCAACTTATCTCCCTGTTGCATCATTGGCTCAGCTGGATCCTTCTGTCTATTATGTACTTTTGGCCTGCCAATTGGTCTCTTTATGATAGGAGGATCCGGCCTAGAATATTCAGTCCTTGTCCAGAACTCCTCACTTGGCACTGGCTGAATACAATGAGCATATGTCTTGTGTATTGACTCCATGCATAACCATGGATGCACATAATCCTCTGGATTATCATGCCTCTTCCTTATGGCTGCTATGGCATGGATACATGGCATGCCTAACACAAAATATAATAGCATGAACTAGACTTGACCCAAGCATTCATTCAGCAAGCATGAAAACCATATATAACACTAAATTCATCATTCAGCCAACAAATTGACAGCATGAAAACCATATATAAGTGCATCATTCAGCCAACAACTTAACAGCATGAAAACCATATATAAGTGCATGATTCAGCCAACAAATTGACAGCATGAAAACCATATATAAGTCCATCATTCAGCCAACAACTTAACAACATGAAAATGATATATTAAAGTAAATTCAGCCAGCAAGTTAACATATACAGCCAACAAATTAAAATATTGAATGCCATTTATTAGAACTAACCAGTCAGCTGCCATTTGTTGCAGGAGCAGGTCTGCCTCATTAGATCAACATCCACCTTTGTAGCTTTACGAGTTACTTCGAAACGCTTGCGTGCATCATCACCTGTCCAGTCAGCACGCCATTTGTTGCTAGGCCTTATTAGACGCTCCATCCTCTTCTGCTGAACTGGTGCAAGCTTTCCTGTGTAATCACTAAGTAGCTCCTTATGCTTAACCATTCTCCGCATTAGGTAGCACCTAATTTCCTCACACATTGTGAGGATAGGCTTGCTTCTGTAGTTGACTATCTTCGAGTTGAACACCTCACACATGTTATTTGTGAGGTTGTCCACTTTTGGCCCGTGGGAGAAATACGCCTTCACCCAAGTTGCTGGCTCAAACCTGGAAAGATATTCCCATGCCCCCTGATTAATACCTTTGAGCTTCTCCATTTGTTCTTTGAACTCGGGTATGGTGGTGCACCTAGCACAATCCCAAACCACCTCCCGAATGTACAAATCCTTAAATCGGTTTATGAAGTTCTTCCAAATGTGCATCACACAGTTTCGGTGATGTGCATTTGGCATCACTTCCTTCAAAGCTGGCAGTAATCCCTAACACAGTACACAAAGGTTTTCACAATTAAACATAACTAGTAAATTCTGAACAATTGCATTATTAAACTAGGCACCTCAGTGAATAAATGTGTAACTGCAGTTGAATTCATATTGAAATAATTGAACAATTATCAATATTATAAGTAGTTGTTATTGTTACCTTTTGTTGGTCGGACATGAAATTCCAACCATGAGTCTGCACATCCCCCAGCTCCTCCTGAAGTAGGGTAAGAAACCATTTCCAAGACTCTTTGGTTTCAGACCTTGCAACTCCGTAAGCAACAACATAAAATTGATTATTCGCATCCTGTGCCACTGCAGTTAGGAGTTGTCCACCATAGTATGTTTTCAGGAAGCAACCATCAAGGTGGATTAGAGGCCTACATCCACTCTTAAACCCCTGTTTGCATGCCTCTAACCCTATATACAGCTTATCAAATACTGGAGGGGCTTGAGGAATTGGAGTTACACACACCTCTGCCCTGGAGCCAGGGTTGCTTCTTAGAATTTCAAACAAGTAATCCCTCACATTATTGTACTGCTCCCTCTCATTTCCCATTATCTTCTCCCTTGCTTCCTTAACTGCTCTATAGACCATTTTTGGATGTGCAGTGACTGAGAACTCCTCTCTCAGAAAGTCAATTGCTTCATTTGTTCTCATGTGAGGCTGTGAACTCATTCTCTTCTCCACCTTCTTACTAATCCAATGTTGATCAACAGCGTTACTTCCTAGGTCCCTTGCACAAGTATGATCGTTTTTGTAAGTCTTCACTTGGTAGCATTGCAGTGATTTATTGTATGATAAATGAACTAACCACGGGCAGTCATCATCCATGCATCCCACCCTAACTCTCTCCCTATCATTTTTAATCCACCTAAGCTCTCTACCCTCAGAAATGAAAGAGTCTTTTACAACTTCTTTAAATCTCTCTATAGTTGCAAACCTTGTCCCCAACTCAAACCTGCCCTCTCCAAAAGCATAATGATCATCAAATTCAGGAAATGTGTGCTTGCTGGACTCATCATCAGTGGAGTTAGGAGTGTGTAAATCCTCAGAATGGTAATCATATATGGGGTCATCATCATCATCCTCTAGGACTGCACTGACATAGAACCTAACAGTTGGACCTCTGTTGGGCTGTTGATCATTGGGCCCAGAATTGGCCTGCTCCTGCATATTGGGCTCCATACTGGCCTGCTGCCTTCTATTCACCTCAGATGTCCCCATTCTACTGCTTTGTCCCTTTTTTAACCAACTTCTCCTATTCCTATTCACACCTGTCTTCTTTGCAGCTGGCTTCTTGGCACATGGCTTCTTTGCAGATGGCTTTTGTGGAGACACAATTTTTTCCTTTCCCTTACTTACTCTCTTCCTCTTGCGTGCTCTGTCCTCAGGACTATTATCATCATCATCACTTTCACTTTCATATCCGGGTGGTGGCGGTTTATATGGCTCATCCTCGGTGCTCTCATATCCATCATCTGAAGATGAACTCTGAATCTCTTCTAACACAGGACTCTTGCCTTTGTTTCCACCATCCTCCACAATCTCAGGCTCATCAACTGGGTGGTCAAAGTACACGTAAAACTCATTCGTCTTTGTATTCTTCATTTTGTTCTCTCTCATGGCATTGATCCCTGCATCCCCTGTCAAACTGTGCAGCCCCGACTCAACATCTTCACTCAATGGATCATACCAATAAACTGCCTTGTACGACTGGTACCCCAAGCCTTTAAAAAGTGTGATCAAATCCCCAAAATTCACAAAATCTAGGTCCATTTCAGGGAATTTCTCTACCTTTCCATTCTGATAAACAAGGGAACCATTACTGTTTCTAACAAAACTACCTCCATGGTGGAAAACTGGCACCACAAACACATCTACCATCTGGAGAAAAAAATAAGAACAGAAATCAACGATCAACTACCTCTACACTCATACATCAATCTCCTACAAAAAATAGAAACAGAAAACAACCAAGAACTTTCCTTTGCCCTAACATTGAATCAAATTCACTGTTACAACGCACATACAGTTTTTACCATTGCTATCACCATGCATGTACAACAGTTCATTCTTTCTTTACTATTGAACTACACAATCGACTCAATAAGCAATGGAACTGATTCTTACCTTCAGTGACGAAGACGGCAAATCAGACTGGATTCACACCTAATGCACGTCGGAACCTGGAAAGTCTGGATGGTGGTTTTTTTTGGAGGGAGAAACAGAGCAATTCCTGTCTTTGATCTTTGGTCTTCTTTAGGGTTTTATGTAATTCTGTCAAAGGATTGTGGGTGTAATAGAGATTGTACACAAGGAAAGGGACGAGACTGTATATAAGGGGCAGCACTCAAAACGACGTCGTTTTGAGTTAGAGGGACTTATGTGTCCTGTTTTCAAATCCTCCAACCCACTAACGTGCCACGCTGGAACGCCGTCGAGCCACGTAAGCTTATGGGGAGCCAAGTCAGCATTTTCCGTCTGGTCTGACGGTGGCTCACGGACGAAGGGACTGATCGGTCTGGTTTTTAGGAACGTCAGGGATTTAAATGTATTTTCCAATGCTCAGGGACGAAAATGTCTTCGGGTTAAAAGGTCAGGGACTAATTTGTCCTTTTCTCAAAATTTACAGATATTCCTCTTTTGATAACAGTAACACAATACGTGTATACTTGTCTATTTTTGGAAAAGTATGTCACGCTAGGAGCCACTAGTCCTTTCAGCTTGGCTAGCCAGTCAGTCTTATTAGTCACCGTTGATATAGCATAGAGATGTGGCTACTGATTAGATGAATTTATTGTAGATTTTTTTAATTTTACGAAAATGGAGGTATTTTTTATTATGTGCCTCTAAGCGTACATATCCACTTGTTTACCTTTTACAACAACATATATTTAACCCTCTTTTTAAATGTAAAAAAAAAAATCCCTCTTTTCATTTCAATGAATTTACAACATTTCAGAATACCACTAATTTTTATTTTTAAAAATCATTTGAAAATAATGAGAGCCTTGATCATTAGAATCAGAGATGAATCTATATATATTGTAGTAGAGGTAACTTGTCTCTATTACAATTTGAAAAATTTTTTAGTAGTATATAATAATAATATTTATTTGTTTTCATTAAATTATTGAATTTGATCTTATAATAATTTTTTACTCAATTTTATGTACTTAATAGTCAGTTTAAAAATTTCATATTAGATGTTTATTAGAATGATGAATTCTCAATTTAAATAAGATTAGTATTCTTTCTTAAAAATAAACTCAAAAATATTATTTATCTTTCTTTTAAATTAATTTTAGTTTTTTGGTAGCAATTATATTAATTGAAAAAATATTTTCAACTATAAATATCACTGTGAGTTGACTTTTAATTGTATGAGAAATAAATTTTTAAATAATTATTTAGTGATATATTATATATAAAAAAAGAGACA
Source organism: Arachis duranensis (assembly GCF_000817695.3). Classification (NCBI taxonomy): domain Eukaryota; kingdom Viridiplantae; phylum Streptophyta; class Magnoliopsida; order Fabales; family Fabaceae; genus Arachis; species Arachis duranensis. Next base: position 109,126,636 of record NC_029774.3, on the reverse strand, counting down.
TTTCGATTGTATTATTTAAACAAAAAGATTACTCAATTTTTTAAAAATTATAAAATCTAAAAAATAGAATTATAAAATATATATTATTATTTAAATTATTATTTTAGTGTTTTAATTTATAAATTATATATTTTGAAGACTAATTATATTTTACAATAACAAAATATAATTATAACAATAATTATGCTATATGTACATAAAAAGTAACTACCGTATAAAATATATATTGAAATACAAAATTCATATTGAAAATGAATTATATAATAAATATATTTATACACAAATACATAATGGTTAATGAACAATTTTATAGCTGATTTTTATGCAATATAATATTTTTATTATAAAAATTATTAGAGTTTATTTATCTTGTGTCTTAAAGGTATATATTAAGATTACAAATTGAGAATATTTTTGTTGAAAATACAAAAAAATTAAGTTTTTAATGTATTTAATTTGCAGTTATTAAATAAAAAAAATTTAAAATCTTTTACTAATACTAAGTTTATGATATGTCATTAGGTATGTCTTTAGGACACATATTAGCTAAACCCAAATTATTATTATGTTATATATATTTTGTCCTCACTATCAAAATTTTTTGGATCCATCACTGATTAGAGTCATTACTAATTAAAAAATATAAGTAGACCTAGTGATACTAACATGAAAAATAAGTGTTCTAAATTATAAAGGTAAAAATAATGACAAACTTTATTCATATCAAATAATCATATAAAATAAAAATCAATTTATCTACATGGTGCCATTGTATCTATTTTCAACCACTCTAAATTTTAAAATAAAAAGTTTAATTAATCTATTTGGTCCTTATAGTTTCACCAAATTTACAATTAGGTTTCCATACTTTTTTTTATCTTTTCAATTGAGTCCCTTTGCTGCTTTTAATTTTGTAATTAGATCATTTTCATATTAAAAACGTTAAGATTAACAAAATATTTCTCTAAAAAATTATGTAGTCAATGATCTAATTAGATTTTTAATTTTGAATACCTTAAATTTGTGAATATTCTGTTAACTCTAACATTTTTTACATTATTAAAGACTTAATTACAAAATTAAAAGTAATAAAAAGACTCAATTGAAAGAAAAAAGAAATATAAGGACCTAAATTTTTTTTTGTTAACTCTAACATTTTTTACCTCTTTCCAAGTTGCTGTATTGATCTCTTCCGAGTCAACTCTTCGAGCTGTGTGCTTTCCAGACTTGTCATTTCACTGTCTTCAATTAACCCTCAAATTAGGAATTTTAACGTTGATCATTTTGCTTGACCGAAGACTTCAGATCAACAAAGAAAAATGTTTCAATGGTAATCCCAAATATGAATTCTTGAGCAAGTGCTTTGTTCCTAAGAAACAATTTTAGCCTTTTATTCCCAGCAGTGATTATCAGAAAATACTTTTTTCATTTATCCCAAATTGGAGCTGCAGAAATTTAGAGAAGGAATAAAGAAAGTAAATTACATACAAATGAAAATAAATCACCTTTATCCTCTGACTTAGCTTAGCTTGCTTTAATTTGGGTGATTATTATTTTTGGACTTTGTTAGCTAGAGAACTCACTAACTATCTTTGTTTCAATTACTCTATCTCATTGGGCTGGTGTTGTAAGTTTGGCTTGCAACATTAATCATAACAATTAAAAGCTAATTGGGTGTTTAACACATTAGATCAATATTTGTCATCATCAATTGAGTTAGTTAATTTCTTAACTCAACAATTTTTGTTAATAATTATTTTTATATTTTATTATTAATTTTCTAATATCAATATATTATTTATTAAAAAAATTAATAGTGAAATATAAAAATAATTGTTAACGAAAATTTTGGTAAAATTATAATTTAATAATTAAAAAATTATTGAAGGGTATCTTAGAAAAAATAATTTAATTATTAATTTATTTTAAAAATTTTGGTAAAAATACAATTTAATCAATAAAAAATAATTTATTAAAGAATATTTTGATAAGTAAAATTTAATGACAAAAAATAAAATTTTTGCTAAAGGGTGTTTTTATAAAAAATAATTTATTTTTTCTTGAAAAATGGATAAAGTTAATATTAATTAACACAAAAAATTTAAAATGGATTAAAGAGGAGATTTTTTAAAAGTTATAAGGGAAGATAATGTACATTTTACAAATAAAAAGAAGGAGAGTATTATTTTAGCATCTCTCAAAAAAAGGGAGTGAAATTTTCTCTCATTTATTTTTCAAAATTTTTTTAAATAATTTTTATATATATGGTTACTTTTATTAATTAGGATAAAATACTAAATTGGTCATATACGTTTGGGCGTAATTCTATTTTGGTCCTTAAAGTTTAAAGTGTTCTATTTGAATCCCAAAAAAGTTTTATTTAGCTTCAATTTAGTCCCACCATGAGGTCAACGTTAAATAATTAACAAAATGCCCTACATTACGGCAATATAAGAATAAGGTTGATAATTTAGAGAACAAGTACAAGTTCCAAAGGTACAAAATCAACCGTGTATGCATCAATGCATTTATTTATCATTCTCCTTAGTTCTATAGAAAATATTTCATTTAAATTATAAAAAGAATGATAAATAAATGTATTGATGCATCCGAGGTTGATTTTGTGCCTCTGGAGCTTGTAATTGTTTTTTAGATTATCGACCTTGTTTTTATACTGCTGTAATGTAGGACATTCCGTTAATTATTTAACTTTAATCTCACGGTGAGACTAAATTGAAAGTAAATGAAACTTTTTTTGGATTCAAATAGGGCACTTTAAACCATAACCAAAACAGAATTACGCCCAAATATAGGGGACTAATTTAGTACTTTACCCTATTAATTATTAGTGATAATGATTCTTAATAAGATAAATAAAACTTTGATAAGTTTTTATTGAAATTTTATTTTTTCGATGCGTATTTTAGATCAAAATAAAAAAAAGTTATTTTAGTCAATTATATAATTCTCTCACTGAATTAACATAATATTAGT
>NC_029774.3:109123234-109123563 GCF_000817695.3 Arachis duranensis | reverse complement strand
GTTATCAATTTTAAAATACTGAATATTTATATTGGCAAAACACCTATGTAATTCACCTCAAAATTTATAATCAAAATAACACTAAAAAAATCTACAAAACATATATGTAAGTCAAATTATTTTACTTAAGATGGTGCAATACCTATGCTAAACAATTCTTTTGTTGTTCAAAATATATAAAGAAAAATATTGTTACAAGGAGAGTTGAGTTTCGGATCTGGCTCCAATTTTTTTACCTCTTGTTACGAAAAATATCCAACCCATAGACACAAAGCCACTCGTTCCCGCACAAGCCATCTCTAATTTCCAACAACGTCTAACACTACCTC
>NC_029774.3:109115639-109123222 GCF_000817695.3 Arachis duranensis | reverse complement strand
TTTAACTTTTAAATTTAATAATCAAAGATAAATAAAAAAACAGAACCATTAACCATTGTTTCATTCCTCTGTCTCTCTTTCTTTCTCTTAAATTAAGCTAAGCTTTGCGTTGGAAAAAAAAAATTTATCTGTCATCATCAGATTCATAATCACATTGCCAAATTTACTTCCTTTGTTGAAGAAATCAAATCTTCATTTCTGGAACCCAAAATAAAAATGCATTTCGCAAAGCTCGATGATTCCCCCATGTTCCGCCAGCAGGTTCTTCTTCTTACCATATCATATTCAATTTATTCAAACATCTATATCTATGTTGATTTTATCGTAATTCACGTCATGTTGAGCAGCACGAGGTGCCTCCTATGCAATCTCATCATTCATGCTTGATTTTTTTTTTTTTTGAGGATGTTTTAATATGGCGGAAAGAAAGCATTCTATAACAGAGTTTGCTTTTAAAAAATGGAATTTAACGAATGTGGTTGTGTATGATGGATGCATTTGCAGCTGCAGTGCTTGGAGGAAAGTGCAGAATCATTACGCATCAGATGCTGCAAATTTCACAAAGGATGTCGAAAATATACGTACGTTCACTCTTGGATTGGGATTATTCTCTGAATAAATATTTGATTTTTTTTAAATCTTTTCAGGGAAGGATTAGGAGAGGTATATGAAGGGGACGTGGCATTTGCTACTGCCCTTGAAGATTTTGGAAGTGGCCATAATGATCCTCATTTTGCTGCTTTAGGAGGTAAACCTCATCTTCTCTTTCTTTCTCTACTAAAATTAAATTAATATCTTTGGTTATTTTAGCCTTCAACTGATATGAAGATTCAGGTTGAGTATATCCATGCATACTCCAGTTTTTGCTATGTTTATTTACTCTTAGCTATGCTTTTAATTTCTTAACCTATGTGCTTCCGTTGACTATGAATAAGATTGCACTAAGGTTTATGTCTGTGCTGCTGACTCTGAAGAATTTTGCTTTGGTATTCCCAGAACCTGTGATGAGCAAATTTACTACTGCTTTGAGAGAAATCAGTACATACAAAGAACTTCTTCGGTCACAGGTAATGATTTGTTCCTAGTAAATCACAGGCTATTGTGCTTATTGGAATTCGTATTCTGTCCTGACTTATTGTGGTTTCTTAGGTAGAGCAGATGCTTACTGACCGGTTACAACACATTATGAATGTTGATATCCATGAAGTCAAGGTATGCTGTGACTTTGGTAGTAGATATTTACTTCTTTTTTTTTAATGCATACACATAACAAAGTTGGTTATCATATGCTAAAACTATGGAATATTAGGATAATAGGATGTAATACTTGAAGATATGACTTATCTCCAGTGGATTATCAACAGTGGGAGAAGAGTTGAAATCATGATTTTGAAACAGTGATTAGAAGCTGTTTAGTGGAATTAAGACCGATCAGTGTGAAAAATTAGTAATCTTTCACCATTTAATGTTCAACAATATATTCATATGTTCTTGCCTTTTTATGCAGGAAGCTCGGAAGCGTTTTGACAAAGCTTCTGCTGTATATGATCAGGTGCTTCTCATTTGTGTTGAGATTTAACTTTTATTTAGATCAGTAGAGGCAACAATGTGTGCCTGCGTGTCTGTAAAAATTTCAATTGCAGATCTCCTGATCATAACATGATAGCGATGTCCATTATATTATTTGCTACAGGCACGAGAAAAGTTTATGTCACTGAAAAAAAGCACAAAGCCTGATATTGCCACTACCATGGAAGAGGTAATTCTGGTAGCTTCTCTTTGGAATTTTTATTCATAACGTATTCCTGTTGCTTGTTGTGAGTTTGTATGATCTTTTAAATCTAATTTGGTATAGAGAAATTCCAGGAATTGCAGAATGCAAGAACCTCATTTGAAGAAGCACGTTTCAATCTGGTAATGTCAATTGCACATATATCTCACATTAATTTGAGCTTCTGAATTATAGCATGTATATCGTTATAATATAACAATAAAAGAAAATAAAATCCTCGTTATGTCTAAAACGAAAACATTTATCATCGGCTAGGTTGTTGCTCTCAATAATATTGAGGCCAAAAAGAGATTTGAGTTCTTAGAGGCTATCACTGGAATCATGGATGCTCATCTTCGATACTTTCAACAGGTATATGAAATACTCATTACATGGCTTTCTCATTATTATTATTATTATTACTATTATTTTATATTTTACTTTTTTCATATCTAGTATTTCACTTAATACATTTTTCAAGGTCCCTTCTGTTGCAGGGATATCAACTATTACATCAGATGCAACCTTTCTTTAGCGAGGTTTTGCTACTACTACTATAATTTTTTTTTTCCATTTATGTGATTGCTCATGCCATACATAGTAGAGAGCGTACTTTTCCACAGATAAGCAGATGTAGTTTTTTGAATTTTCTAAACTTATAAACCAAGGGTGATCAAGCAGCATAAAAACACAGTTAATGATGTATAACATTCAATTACTGGATTAGGGAAACACATTTGACTGAATGGAAAATTTTCTTTCATGTCTGAGGTGCCATTTCATTTCTTTTAGAAATACTATTCAGTATAGCACATTTAAAAATAGTATTCAACAGCATTGTCTAGAAATAATTACCAATTTAGTGGCTAAAATGAGAAACCTAAGGACATGATAGTCTTTCATGAGAGCCAGTTCGAAATATGGGAACTTTCTTTCTTCAACTTGATGCTGAGAGGGAAAGGGCCAATTGCTGAAATATCTAACTCGACCATGTTGCAGATTTTGGATTATGTACAGCAATCAAGAGAAAGTTATGATGAAGAGCAGATTTCTCTTTATAAAAGAATGGAAGAGTACAAAAAACGAGTTTATCAAGAGAGTAGAATGTCTTTAAATGGCCCTTATGGTTCTCCTAATGGAGACTCTGTCCATCCTTTTTCTAGGATATCAAATGAAGTGGCTGATGTAGTGAAGGAATCTGCTGCAAATGGAAAGGTATTTTACAATTTACACTATGAATACGATATTCAATGTCGACAATGTATTTAATTTTAGCCTATCTTAATCTCAAAAGTGCATGGTTTATACATATAGGTTGAAATCATTAGACAAGGTTTTCTCTCAAAGCGATCCTCTAATTTAAGGGGTGACTGGAAAAGAAGGTATTTTGTTCTTGATAGTCGGGGAATGCTATACTACTATCGCAAACCATGGAATGGTGGCACTGAAAATGGTTCTGGGCTTCTAAGTCGATGGCTTTCTTCTCATTACCATGGAGGTGTCCATGATGAAAGATATGCAGCACGTCACACAGTAAACCTGCTGACATCCACAATTAAAGCTGATTCTGATCAGTCAGATTTAAGATTCTGCTTCAGGATTATCTCACCATCAAAGAACTATACATTGCAGGTACTTGGTTTTTACATTATTTAAATTTGTTCTTACTTCTAAATTCTGATGATGCAATGGAAAGCAATGCAGGCAGAAAATGCAGTGGACCAGATGGATTGGATGGAAAAGATAACCGGAGTCATTGCATCCTTGTTGAGCGTCCAGTCACTGGGAACGGTACATAGTAGAATTTTTTCTTTCAAATTCATTAATCCTCCAATGCTCATGTTATTTCTGATTAATATGATTATATAACATTTCTGTGACAGCCTCCCTGTGCTAAGCGAAAAACTGGAGACAGTGACACTGCTAAGAAGACTGATGTGCCAGAAAGTTCTCTAGATGATGGTCACACCGTGACCGACAAGTCTGAATCAAGGAAATACACTACTCCCGGTAGCCAATATCGTACATATAAGAGTTTGCAGTTGCAAAGACACAATATGAAAAGTGAAAAGCCAATTGAATTTCTAAGAAGGGTGAGTGGAAATGACAAGTGTGCAGATTGTGGTAAACCTGAACCAGATTGGGCATCCTTAAACCTTGGCATCCTTATATGCATTGAATGTTCCGGTGTTCATCGTAATCTTGGAGTACATATATCAAAAGTAAGTCAATAAGTTTGCAGTTTTAAGTTTACCTTCAATGTTATGTATGGTTCGTTCCTTTGTAAACTCAGTGATGGAAACAAAATCCTTTTCCTTTTACTACTCATTTCTGCAGCTAAGGTGAAAAACATTTTTGGCAGGTAAGATCATTGACACTTGATGTGAAAGTCTGGGACCCTTACGTCTTAGCCATGTTTAAGACACTGGGCAATTACTTTGCAAACTCAGTTTGGGAAGAGTTAGCTTCAAAGAGTACTTTGCAAACTGATGATAATGCATCTGTTGGGTAAGTATTGCTAACACTGATGAGAATAACTGTTCAGACATATGCTAACCAGCACCTGCTATGTAGTTCATCCAATGCCAGGGGAGACAAAGTAAAAAAACCGAAACCTGATGATTCTATTTTTTATAAATATCAATTTCTATTTTCTTTAGTTGGGCACCCCATATGTTGCACCAAACCTATTTGATATATAAGCCACTATAGCTGCAATTGATTCTACTTTGCATACTAGGTTAAAAACATAAAAAAAACGTAGGATTTCATTGCCTGAACATGATTTTTGCAGTACTCTGAGAAAATGTTCATTTGCCGAACAAAAGAAAGCCACTCTGTCCATTCTGTGGCAAAAAAAGTGTGGGAAAGCATTTGTGCCAATGACATGAAAGCAGCGTACCGGCATATTGTCAAGTCAGGTGTGGATGTCAATGCCATCACTGGCCACACATTATCTGGTATGTCTTATTACCCAAGAAATTGTTGTGGTTCTAAGACACAATTAGATTGCTTTCTTTAGAGAGATATTTGTTCCCACACTTAATTACTATAGGATTGATGATAATATTCTCCTAAGATATAATGAAACCATTAAATTTTTTAGTTACCAATAATAAGACACACTTAACTCTGTTGAACAAAGAACACTCTCCATAGTTAAATAAAATGTACACTTGGTATTTGTTATATATTTTCATACAGTGGGCAATTATCTTTTTATATATACAAAAGAAGTAACCAAAATACAAGCACAAAGCAACCAAATCATAAGTCACGTATGAACTTAAAGGTTGTAACTTTTCATTGCATAATGGGTACAACAGTACATTGCAACCTTTCAATGCCAAAGATCATAACTCATGTATGACCGCTTAAATGAAAATTAAAGAAACGATTAATAAACCGTTTATTTCAATATTAATAAAATTAATATTAAATATTAAATTTGTAAATATCTTTTAAATCTGAGTCCCAAAAAAGTTTCTAGTGTGAATACCATTGTTTGGTGCTCTGCAGAAGGTTCTTGCAACATGACTTCATCAGATAAATCAAACATATCATCACCATCTCAACGTGAAAATCAGCTGATGAATGAGAACATACAACTTGGTTCTGGTGTGCTTCACCTGGCATGCATCACTGCTGATGCTGGTATGGTGGAGTTGCTCCTACAATATGGTGCAGACATTAATGCTTGCGATTCGAAAGGTCAGACACCACTTCATTACAGTATTACTGCAGGAAATACTGAAGCTGCAAAAGTGCTACTTATGAGGTAAATTAATTAACATTGCTGGATGGGTTTCTTAGACATATATTCCTAATAACGTTGCTTATCCTTGTATTCTTAGATAATTTCAAATTTCAGTTTAATGTTTACTTTTCCTACCGTCTTGTTATTTACAGGGGGGCCAATTCAAATGCTGCAGATAAAGAAGGCAACACTCCTATTAAGCTAGCATCACAGTCCAACTCCATTGACGCTGAAACCTTGGCTCTCTTGGCAAGAAGATGACATATATGACAACAAAAACTACCCTTAAGCAGTCATTGATTTTCCATGTCTCAAGATTAAATCAAACCTATAGTTTGAGTGCAATGGATAAAGGAGAAACGTAACTAGAACTAGCTAGCCATGCATATAAAGTGATGCAAAGGGGGCTGGAGTTGGACCACGATATATACTTGAAGGATGTGGGGCTACCACCATCTCGGTGTCGCAGGCTCTACTCTCTTTGAACTTTTGAAAATTGGATCATTATCATGATCGTGTAACCATGTCCATATGTATTCTAAACGGGGTATACGAAGAAGAGAGGCAGAAACTCACCTGCAGTCCACTGCAGGTGAAGTTGCTTTTGGATGGCTGACATGTGTTGCTATATGGTTTAAAAAAAATCGGTTTATTTTATATAAATGGTTTATTTAAAAAAATTGGTTTGAATTGGACCAAGCAGTTACTTTTATTCTCTTCTTTTTCGTTTCGCACGTAAAATTCGTTCTCTTTCAATCCTTTTTGAGAACTAATATGAAACTTTCAATTAGGTATGTTCCTTTTATTTATATTTCTTAATCAAATTTATTATTTCAAATGTATTTCTTAATTTATGTTTTTATTCATTCCTCTGTGAATGATGAAAATTATTTAATAAATATGTACATGTTTATGTCATTACACCATTTTGATGTTCAGGATCATAAATGCCAAGCTAATTCATGACAATTTCATGTGATGGAAGACAAAAATGTAATTATGGTATAACGTAGACTAGTTGATAACATGAGCATTGTTGAAAGTTTGGCATGATCTCTTTCATATTTGTTATATGTCTCTTTAGTTGGTGATGTTATAGTTTATTGTGATGATATGATGGTAGTTTAATTGTATGAGTTAGGTCCTTTTTATTTGGTTGAATTTTTTCTATGGCTATCCTATTCTTGATGGCAATGTCAAAATAAATATTTTCATTAATTGTTCTTTTTTTTCTCTATTTTTGAATCAATTTTATTTTGAAAAAATTTATTAAAATTTTTTGTTGTAGACAAAATTAATAATATTATGTTCAATTATTTATGTAAGTTATAGGAAACAAAACAAAACTCATCAAGAAAATAGAAACAGAGACACAAAAACAAAAAAGGACAGATGATATCATTTATGTCATTCCTATAAAAAAAACCGTGAATTTTGTTTCTTTTTTAGAATACTAAATTTTATTTTTTTAAACAATTTGTATATATATATTTGACAAAAATTAAATAAAAAAAGTTTCAGATAAATTTAAAGAAAAATTGGTCAATATGAATGAAGAAAAAGAATATATCAAATTCATCTGTTAGGAATTTAGGAATAACACGCAGAAAGAATTTAAATTATTTTAAAAGTAGTTATTTGATCTATTCAAACCGATTTTTTTAAATAAACCATTTGTATAAAATAAATCGTTTTTTTAAACCATACAGTAACACGTGTCAACGATCCAGAAGCAACTTCACCTGCAGCCGACTGCAGGTGAATTTCCACCATACGAAGAAGGGTTAACATATAGAGCATTAAAGTAAATTCTATAGAAAAATTACACAACTTTTATTGCAGTAAAAAATATGATGAATTTAATTATCAAAAACGAAATTCAGGAGAAAATATGAAGGATGATAGTCGGAAAACGTGAATATTAATAAAGTTGTTGATTGTGAGAGTTGCTCCTTCAATGTTCCATCCTTTTTGAAGTTATAGATTAAAAAAAAATATTCTATCATTTTTTTATATATTTCTTTTATAATTTTGAGTTTAACTAATTTGTATTCT
>NC_029774.3:109100682-109115250 GCF_000817695.3 Arachis duranensis | reverse complement strand
TTAAATATTAATATAAATTATTATAATATATATTACTTAATTAATTTTACTACTAATATTATATATGTCTTAATGTGTTAATTAAATATTATATACGCATATGATTTATATAATATTGATAATATTATATTAGCACGGTGATTTTTTTGTTTTGATATCATATAGTATTGTTTAATAATGATAATATTATTATATAGTATTATATAAACTTTCTAATATTAGTATAGAAAATTGGAAAATTATTCCTTATGGCAATCATTCTTAGTGGAATAGTGTATTTCTTATATAGTATTGATAATTGTTGTTTAATTTAAAGTAATTGTATGTTGGTATCTTAAATTTATTTTCAATAATAACCTAAATAGATAAATCTAATTGAATTGAATGATTATATAAAATATTTTATATTATTAATATACTAAAATTAAATTCATTTTTTGGTACCAAATTTTATAGGTAAATTTTATACAAGATTAAGTTATTTTTTTATTTGTTTTATCTATGTTACTTTATTTAATTTTAAGTAGCGTCATATTTACAATTACCGCCAGTATGATATTTTATAAAATATGAAAATCATTTTTTTTATAATTTAAATATCAATGTTTGAATAGAAGAACTTAACAGACGAGAGAGAGAGAGAGAGGAAAATTTACCTAGAGAAAAAAAAACTCGCATGAGAATAGTGGCGACGTGCTCAACAACAACGGTAATGGGATGAGCAGTGATGATGACATAAGTTGTGAACAGTGACGGACCCAGAAAAATTTAGTAATAGAGACAAAAATATAATAAAATTTAGGTCTAGATATTTTTTTTGCTTCCCACGATATTCAAAAGTTGAGGACTAATCCGTCATAAATTTGAATTCCATTTAAGATTCTACAATTGGCCGGCAACGAGTTGCTATACATACGAGACAGAATTCGAACTCTCAATACTTATTTAAGCTGACGACTAAGTCGATCACTTGATCAATCTAAATTGGTTTAGATATATTCAAAATTTAAAATTAGAACTATCTAATACATATTAATAAGAACTAGAAATATACATACAATTATTATTATAATATTTAAAATAATAAAAATATAACTTCATATGCATAATATAATATTTAAAATAACAAAAAATATTTATAAAGACCTTTTTTATTTTTAATATGATTAAATATTATTTTTTTATATATATATTTTAAACAATTATTTTACTTAATTGTCAAATCTACTTATTATAATTTTTATAGTATAAATAAATTTTTTAACCAAAATAATTACAGTATATTAATACATAGATAATATATTTTTATATCTTAAACAATTTTAAAAAAATTACTAATAATTTAAGTTGTATTTAATTAGAAGAAGATTTTGGGTGAGGATGATTGAGTTTATCTTGCATGGCTATAGAGTATAGACCGAAGCTATGAATCATGTGTGATGTGAGACAAATTCTAATTCCTAAAAAGTGTTTATATGTATATATTCGGGGCGGGTATACTCTAAACCCGTCCATACCCTGTCTTGAGCAAAATCTGCCCCGACTTTGGTCAAGTTATTACCCTTTTCATTCGGGTATGGACGGGTTGGGTACCTGCGTATTCGAAAACTCCTGCCAAGTCTAACCACGTATTGATACTCTATTTATTAAGGGTTTATCGCTAGCCAATGAATTGCTATATACACAAGGCGAGATTCTAACTCCTAATAGTTGTTTAAGCGGACGAGTGAGATGATCACTTAACAAACTCAAATTGATTAAGATAAATACTAATTATTTTTAATATTTTAATATTAAAAATTTTGAGAGTTTGATTTTAATTATAACTTTATAAAATATTTATAATAATAATTACTATATATATTATTTAATTTTTAATAAAATTTTTAATATAATTTTATGTATTATCCCGTACAAGATACGGTAACATACACTAGTAAAAATAAAAAATTAATAAAAAATACGCATTATGTATATTTTGTTGTTGTTTTTATATTTACTATTCGTATTAGAATTCCTTTTCTCTTGGGATCGAAATCTTGCTGTAACAACTATCAAACAAAATAATACTAAATGATTTGATGGCTACTAATTTAGAAGAGAATGAGACCTAAACATGTTTAGTCTTAAATCAATGTATGCTTATTAATATTCGATGGTTATGTACTTCATTTGGTTAGAGCGTTGGTTTTAGGGATCACAATGGATTTCTATAGGTGGAGGATCCCTTCCGCTCTTGTCTCATTTCTGTTTAGTAAAATGTCTTCCATCTGTATTCCATTCCTATCAGTCTCGTTTATTTTTTCATAAAAATTTTAAATTTATTTTAAAACATTAATACAACTATAATAAAATCATATACAATTTAACTAAATATATCAAATCAAATACAATTCAAACACAAATTTTACAAGTCCCCTTAGCCTACTTTGCAAAAAATCCCAACAGATATCCACAAGTGTGGGTTTTTTGTCATCTCTAGTTGGTCTTATGGGTGGAAGGTCGCGAGTGCAAGTCTCCCAGGACCAATTCCAAGATTTTAATCAATGTTTCCTTGATGATGATATTTCATTTTCAAAAGAGCACAGCTGGGAAATAATCATATAATTAATACCTCCTCACCTCACCTCATCTTTTTCTCTTATTTTCCTCTTGTTATTAATTTCTTGTTTAGACTTCTACTCTTCCAAGAGATCAAACATCTCCTTCAATGTTGTTGGCTTGTCATTGCATTATTGAGCAATTCTATCTATCTCTCTTTTCCTCTCAATTTATGTCTACTCTTGCAATGTATCATTTCTTACTACCCACCATTCATCATCCTCTTCAAGAAAACTCCTCTGTTTGCTTTTTTTTTCCTTCTCTCTGCTTGGTATGTGCCCCTTAACCATTTCATATCTTTAGCTTTTATCCTTGGCATTCAATATGATTATGATTATTTTTTGTGCCACAAACTTTAGCATGGCATTATTTTCATGTTCTAAGGGAATAGGACTCATTTTTTTTTGTTACTTGTGTGATTTAATGCTGTAAATTGTTTGAAGAGTTCTGGGTGCAACATCAAAAGAAATAAACATAGATTGCTGATTTTAATTTGGATATAAATTCCATGGTGTTAATAAGAAAAGGCATCTATTATGATGGAATTTCGACAAAATAGTTTTTTCTCATTTAAAATATGCGTTTTGTTTGTATTTTTATTTTTAATAATTTTTATTTCTAATATTATATTATTGGATAGCCTCAATTCTCAAGCTTTTACATATTGATAATTTGCATAATACTATGGAAAGGGTTAATGCATCTGATAAGGAAGAATAAGGTTAATTATAAATAAGTAAATAATCCATCACACTAATGCATGGATCTATGAAGAAATTTACTATAAGTTGTTGGATGGAATATTACTGTGCAGGTTACTTGTTAATAAACAGGAATGGGTGCAAGGAAAGGTTGTTGGATACTATTCAAACAGAAAAAGAAACCCAAAGAAGATAAATCCCAAGAAGAAAAGGTGATTTCTCCATAATTTTCTCCAAAAATACTATATGTATACAGAATATCAGTTCTTATATATTTATATATAAATACATCTGATGTTTATTTTCAATATGTATTTATTTTAAAATGTATTTTATACTAATAACTGATTTGGTAGTTGTGTATACATAGCATCTATGCACTTTTCGGAATAATTAGTTAACCAAGTTGCACTTAAATCTGTTAAATTTACTATATATATCTTAAGTAAAAATAACAACTGAGAATTGAATTTTTACAAGTTCCCTTCAATTAAAATTTTTAACTCTTGATTTCCAAGCCATTGTCAATAAAATCCAGTGAAAATGAAGTAATTTGAATATTGAAGATACATTTAAAAGCGTTTTCCTTGAATATAGGTAAACCCTACCGAAGAAAGGATAAACGAAGAATCCATGAATGGAAAGCAAAGCAGTAATGAAGAGTCAAGTAGCATGATCCCTAATGAAGGTGGTTTGATAATGGACAGAACAGTTCCTTCAAGGTTGATTGATAATATTGCTGCTACAAGGATCCAAAATGCATTTCGCTCTTTTATGGTACAGTTTTAAAATAATCTCATTACGCATAACCATTTTTAATTGACAACTATATTTTATGCAGATATCGAGTGTGTTTAGTGTACGAATGATGTTACTGGTTATAAATTATACATACGAGACAGAATTCGAACCCTCAATACTTATTTAAGCTGACGACTAAGTCGATCACTTGATCAATCTAAATTGGTTTAGATATATTCAAAATTTAAAATTAGAACTATCTAATACATATTGATAAGAACTAGAAATATACACACAATCATTATTATAATATTTAAAATAATAAAAATATAATTTCATACGCATAATATAATATTTAAAATAACAAAAAAATATTTATAAAGACCTTTTTTTAATTTTTAACATGATTAAATATTATTTTTTATATATATTTTTAAACAATTATTTTACTTAATTGTCAAATCTACTTATTATAATTTTTATAGTATAAATAAATTTTTTAACCAAAATAATTACAGTATATTAATACATAGATAATATATTTTTATATCTTAAACAATTTTAAAAAAATTACTAATAATTTAAGTTGTATTTAATTAGAAGAAGATTTTGGGTGAGGATGATTGAGTTTATCTTGCATGGCTATAGAGTATAGACCGAAGCTATGAATCATGTGTGATGGGCAAATCCTAATTCCTAAAAAATGTTTATATGTATATATTTGGAGCGGGTACACCCTAAGCCCGACGATACCTATCTTGACCAAAATTTGCCCCGACTCGAGTCAAGTTATTACCCTTTCATTCGAGTATGGACAGGTCGGGTACCTGCGTATTCGAAAACTCTTGCCAAGTCTAACCACGTATTGAGACTCCTTTTATTAAGGGTTTATCGATAACCAATGAATTGCTATATACACAAGACGAGATTCTAACTCCTAATAGTTGTTTAAGTGGACGAGTGAGATGATCACTTAACAAACTCAAATTGATTAAGATAAATACTAATTATTTTTAATATTTTAATATTAAAAATTTTGAGAGTTTGATTTTAATTATAACTTTATAAAATATTTATAATAATAATTATTATATATATTATTTAATTTTTTAATATAATTTTATGTATTATCCCGTACAAGCTACGAGAACATACACTAGTAATAATATGAAAAGAAGATGTGAATGTAGTTGTTATTGTTGATGATGATTGAATTGAAATTCTACAAACGTTTATATAGTGGTTATATGCTATAATTTCAACGGATAGAAATAAAACTTTCCTATAATAACTCTTAGCCTTCCTTTTCTTAGCCTTCCTTTTCTTTCTCTCTCCCTCACAATTCTCCACCTCGTTCACAATTTGAAATCTACGCAAATTTTGGATGATCAAAGAATGGTATTCGTATTCGGTTGCATCATTTGACAATGACTGCCTAACATGGAATAATATTGAGCAATTTCAAACAGTGTTGGAACTTGCTTCCTGACACCACTTTAGTCAACATGTCAGCGGAATTTTCATCCGTCTGTACTTTTACAAGAGAAATGTCACCTTCTCCATAACATCACGCACGAAGTGATATCTAACATCAATATGCTTGGTACGAGCATGATGAACCTGATTTTTAGCCAAATAAATTGCACTTTGACTATCACAATTCAGATCCACGCAATCTTGCTTCAGCCCTAAATCATCTAGAAGACCCCTTAGTCACAGTGCTTCTTTCACCCCTTCTGCTACTGCCATGTACTCAACCTCTGTAGTAGATAGTGCCACTGTAGCTTGTAACATCGATCGCCAACTAACCGGAGCATCATGTATTTTATATACATAACCAGTCGTAGAACGTCTTCTATCTAGATCACCAGCATAATCAGAATCAACAAAGCCGCTGATTTGACATGATTTTCCACTAAAGCATAAACCTGTGTCAATAGTGCCCTTCAAGTATCTTAATATCCACTTGACTGCTTCCCAGTGTGCCTTACCCGGGTTTGCCATGAACCTGCTAACAACACTTACTGCCTGTGAAATATCCGGGCGTGTACATACCATAGCATATATTAGGATACCGACTGCACTAGCATAATGTACATTTTCCATGTAAGACTTATCTTCTGCTGTTGTGGGAGATTATTTACCAGAGAGCCTAAAATGTGGAGCCAACGGCGTTACCACCGATTTAGCATTTTTCATTTCAAATCTTTCAATAACACGCTCAATATACCCGCTCTGGCTCAAGAACAATTTTCGGCTTGATCTCTCTCTTTTAATTTTCATGCCTAATATTTTCCGTGCAGCACCCAAATCTTTTGTTTCAAATTCTTTACCAAGTTGAACCTTTAACATATCTATCTCCACCTTGCTCTTAGAGGCAATAAGCATGTCATCCACATACAATAGAAGATAAATATAATCACCTCCAGGAAGCGTACGAATGTATACACAACAATCATAATTACTTCTGAAAAAACCTTGTTTCAACATAAAGGAGTCAAATCGCTTATACCATTGCCGAGGAGATTGTTTCAATCCATATAGTGATTTTCTCAAGCGACATACATGACTTTCTTTACCCTCAACCTTGAAACCCTCAGGTTGATACATGTAGATTTCTTCCTCTAAGTCACCGTGCAAGAACGCAGTCTTCACGTCTAGTTGTTCCAACTCAAGATCACCATGAGCAACAAGACTTAAAAGCACTCGTATGGAAGTGTGTTTCACCACAGGAGAAAATATCTCGTTGTAATCAACACCTTCTTTCTGTGCAAATCCCTTCGCTACTAACCTAGCTTTGACTCTTATACCATCTGACTTAGTAGGATCTTCTTTTCTTTTATATACCCATTTACAACCAATTGCAGTCTTTCCCATGGGCAACGGGACCACCTCCCATGTCTTGTTCTTATGAAGAGATTGCATTTCTTCCACCATGGCGACCAACCAACTCTCTCTATCTTTGTCTTTGATAGCATGTTTGAAGGTGACCGGCTCATCATCCTCCACCGAGAGTGCATAATCTACCAAGTTTACCTGCCCATAATGTCTCAGAGGCTTGTCTTACCCGAACTTTTGAACGAATTTATAATTCCTCTTTGGCCTAGTAGATGTCAAAGAATCCTGCTGTTACTGTTGTAATGCATGCGCATTTTCTCACTAAATTTCCTCATGATCAAGTTCATCATCTGCGTCATCTCGAGTAGCATTAGGATGCTCCACCTGAATATTACTAGAATCTATTTGTTGGTATTTAGACTCTATCTCCACCACTTAGGTATTTGAAGTTTTTCCAACATCACCATCATCTGCCATCTTATCTTTAGACAAAGCTACCATAGATCGTTCATCAAAGGTAACATCTCTGCTAATTACAAACTTAGAATCATTTATGCTCCAAAGACGATAGCCTTGAACCCCTCTTGGATATCCCAAAAAATTGCCTTCTTAACTCTATCATCAAGCTTATTATCTTTGACATGATAATAGGCTGTGCATCCAAAGATTCTGAGTTTCTCGTAATCTACATGTTCACCTGACCACACCTTATAAGGTGTGTCTCCATCTAGAGAAGAATGTGGGGATCGGTTCACTATGTAGCAAGCTGTAGCAACCGACTCCGCCCACCATTCTCTGCCTAACCCGGAATTAGAGCACATACACCTTGCCTTCTCAAGTAGCGTACGATTTAGTCATTCAGCAACTCCATTCTGTTGTGGTGTTTCTCTAACTGTCCAGTGTCTTGCAATGCCTTCTCGATCACAGAACTCCTTGAAAGCTCCATCCGTGTACTCTGTGCCATTATCTAATCGTAGAGTTTTCAACTTCCTACCCGTTCGATTTTCAACCATTGCTCTCCACCGCTTAAAAGTGTCGAATACCTCATTCTTATGTTTGAGGAAGTAAATCCAAACATAGCTGGAATAATCATCAACAAAAGTAACAAAATACCTGGAACCACCCTTGGAAGTAACTTTAGTCGGGCCCCAAACATCAGTATGCACGTAGTCTAACAACCCTCTGCTTTTGTGCTTGCTTGTAGAAAACTTCACCCTATGTGCCTTTCCATACACGCAATGCTCACAAAATTCCATTTGTGGTTTCTTTATATTCTTCAGCAAACATTGTCCACAAAGCAATGATAGACCTTTCTCTGACATATGTCCAAGCCGCATGTGTCATATTCTCGTGCAATCTGTTTGATCTCTACTTCCACCGATTCCAACTGCTAACTCACCTATAACTGTTGTCCCCAAAAGAGAATAAAGATTACCGTGACAAACTCCTTTCATCACTACCAAAGAACCACGAACAACTTTCAGTACCCCATTTTTCGCAACTATTTTGCAACCATTTTTCTCCAACAAACTTATGGAGATAAGATTTTTCCGCAAGTCTGGAATATGTCTCACATCCTTTAAGGTTCTTACGACACCATCATGCATCTTGATTCTTACAGTACCCAACCCCATAGTTTTACAAGCATGATCATTGCCCATTAAAACTGTGCCACCATTTATGCTTTGATAGGTAGTAAACCACTTTCTATTTGGGCACATATAGTGAGATGCTCCTGAATCAAGAATCCACTTATCGAAGATTTCATAAGATTGTTCTGTCACAAAGTAACAATCTTCCTCATCATTTGAGATGTAGCTTGCTTCTTGCTTTTCTTTTGGTTGTCATTGTTCTGTTTCTTGAAAGTTATCCTTTTATTTGGACAATTTGCTTTGAAATGTCCAACCTCACCACATTTAAAGCATGTTCTCTCCGCGTGAGGTCTAAATTTTGGCCTAGACTTTCCATGCTTATTACCTTTTCCTCTTTCATTAGTCATTCCTCTAGCCGCGAACAATCCTTGTGCTTGATCATTATACTCTCTTCCATTTGAAGATGACATTACACTTGTAGCAACCTTACGTAGATCATCTGCTAAAAGTGATGCCCTCGTCTCATCCATGGTCAGAGTGTCACCCACCAGCATCAATGTCTGCACCAGATTTTCATAGGACTTTGGTAATGAAAGTAACAATATGAGTTCCTGATCTTCATCATCAACCTTGACATCTATATCCTTTAAGTTTGATATAATCCTATCAAACTTATTGATATATTCTTGGATTGAGGTGCCTTCCTCCATCTTGCATGTATACAATTTGGATTTTAAGTAGATCCTGTTAGTTAGAGTCTTCGTCATGAAGTTACTCTTTAACTTTGTCCAGACGCCTGCTGCAGTTGCTTCTTCGTTCACCAAGAAAGCAACATCCCTATCAAGGCATAAGATTATTGCAGCCCGTGCCTCAAGATCTAATTCTTCCCAATCCTCATTTTTCATTTCTTCTGGCTTCTTCTCTTTTCCTGCCAGTGCCTTGTGTAACTTTTGTGATATAAGCAGATTTTTCATCTGCATCCTCCAATAGGAAAAATCATTTTTCCCGTTGAACTTCTTGATTTCATATTTGCCTACTTTGACATTACCACTAGTAGAAGTCATTATATTCAAAGTTGAATTTTACCACTAAAATAATGAATAATATAACGTTGGCTCTTGATACCAATTGTTGAGTCTGTAGCGAAATTTTGACTTCTAATAGCTACAAAGTAATATGAAATTGAACACTACTCACAATAATGCACTCACTATATAATTACTAAAGAGAAAATGAAATAAAATAAAATAATAATAATAATATGAAAAGAAGATGCGAATGTAGTTGTTATTGTTGATGATGATTGAATTGAAATTCTACAAACGTTTATATAGTGGTTATATGCTATAATTTTAACGGATAGAAATAAAACTTTCCTATAATAACTCTTAGCCTTCCTTTTCTTTTTCTCTCCCTCACAATTTTTTTCTTTTTTTATCAATTATTTTTAATATCAAAAATAAAAAATAAAAGAAATCTACGTAAAAATAGTATTAAAGTATTTTTCTATAAATAATATTGTCCATTTTTCTCATGAAATAATATTGTCCTTACATGGTAAGAATTAAAGGTCTCCCATCACTCGAGCCTTTCATGTAATTTTTTGTTGGGTTATCAAGTACTTTTTTTTATGTTTTTTGGTTTTTGGTTATCAAGTACTTTTGGTACATGCAGATAATAGATTATTGTTTAATGACAAATTTTGATGTTCAAGAACTGAACAAAAACAATAGCAGCAAAAAGATTAATTATTATTGTTGCCGGTAATCTATATTCTATAGATGTCAAAAACTACAATTTTTTCCAAAAAAAAATTAATAAAGAATCTAAAATATAATATAAAATAAATTTTTTATTCAGTCACATTCATTCTTTGAGATGATTATTTAGGTTGTTAATATAGGAAATACTTATTTTTATTTACTTATATTATATACATAATTAAATATATGTTATTTATCAAAATTAAATTCTTTAATAAATATTTAATTATTTTTTATTCTTTTCATTCGGTGTACGTCCTTGCTAATTGTGAAGAATTATGTGATGATAAACAATGCTTATCATTTAAGGAGTACATTGTGAGAGATCTAAGAGACCGAATTGAAACTTTGTAAATGAAAGTGTGCGCATGGAAAAACCATATATACCGTTGTTCTACAAATTAAACAAGTGTCCATGCAACGTAACTGAAACTGAATATATGATATGATGGCGTGCTTAACTAACTTGTCATGACCAAAAAAAAAAACCTAACTTACTTGTCCTTAGCTTGGAGCAAATAATTAACTGATTCTCGTCATTCTCACCAGTTGCCACTTATTAACCCTAATTCATTGTTTACAGTAATGCATCTTTTCAAGTATTTATTAGTTGATTATTGCTATGATGCCTATAGAACTAAATGTCTAACATAAATATAAAAAAGTGAGTTTTACTTATATTTTCTCTTAAAAATAATTAAATAATATTCGTCTATCTCCCCAATTCCCGTGCGGCCATGCATTGATTCGCTGAATTTTGTTGTTTTCTATGTGTAGCATACAAGGGAGCATGGTGTGATTTTTGAAATCTCCCTCCTTATGTATGTGCTGTATTATTATATTCAAATAGGAAAAGTATAGGTAAACAATGAAAATATTAAACAATGTAAATAATAGATATATCGGATGTTCATTTTATTAGTGTATGGGTGGTTATTTTAATATTAAAATTTAGAGGATTAATTTAGAGGTGTTATGTGTTTTAATTTAATTGGTGGTTGTTCATATTGTTCAACAAAATCATTGTCCTCCTAGCATTCCCCATTCAAATAATGTCATGGGTATTACACTTAAAGTTCATCATTATTCCGTGAAGGTCTAACTAGTGAAGAACGATTCAAACGCATGGGGAAAAACATGTAGCACGTCGTCTATGTGGGGGGTTTGAATTAGAAATGTGAATCATATCTGATAAGGGTAACAAAGTAATTACGCCAAACAAATCAGTTACAAGTTAGTTAGTGTGGTCTAAAGCATCCATGTTACTGATGTATGTAAAAGGAATTGTATGAAATGCTGAGTAATGATTAATATGTTTTGACATTCAATAACTTGTATAACAAGTCATAACAGAATACATATTTTTCTTCTGTGATCCTTCATTCCTCTGCATCCTTTTCCATTTTCTCTTCTATCTCTCATTTTCTTCCTATACACAAACTCTTTCAATATATATATATATATACCAACTTCGAATTCACTTTCCTAGTCAAATCTTTTTTCTCTCTTTTTATTAGAGGTATGCAAAGGAATAATTAAACGTTCCCACATTATAAGTACCAATAACCTATAAATTAAAGTAAGGTAAAATTTTTTGTCAAAAACATGACAAACAAGTTTAATTAAAAGGTTGATAACAGTATATATATATATATATCTTCAAAATTGTAGGAGAACTTCATTTTTACGAATGAAAGGACTAAAGGAGGGGGAAAAGAAAGGATATTAAAGGAGATTAGAAAATACTATGTGGGAATATATAGATGGGAGACAGAAATAAGACACTTTAAAATTGTGTGTGCATAAGCGTACTTAATCATTATTCTCTTTAAAATATTGAATTCCAAAGTTGACCGCTCAATACATTCCAAGTTATTATTAGGTACGATCGTAAGCAAGCTTTGTTTTTAGTAGCGCACCACACTATTGCAAACAAAAAGGAATATTAACATTTAATAGCAATAATAGGAACAGTTCGAACCTTATCATGACATACCTTCAAAGTTTAACTCTCTGTGTAAACACACATCGGATGCTAATTTATATAATTAGAAAGTTATATATGAAAACTAAACATAAAGAAGTTGTTTCATATATATTAAAGAAGAATGTTAATTAGGGATGAATATTTTTTATAAAAAAAACGGAGAAAATCGGTTAATATTAATTTAAATTTTAGATAAAAATAAAGAAAAAAATATTGTTCACTTTTTTTGGTAGTAAGTATATTTTCATATGTAACTCAAAAAAAATGCAGAGTTAAAATTTAGTTATTAATAAGAATAAGGATATAACAATATTGCCATGAAGTAGTGGTTAACGCAGTTTGCATTTGAATGAAAGAGCCACTTTATTCAATAATTCTATGGAAAAATATGGTTGGATTGGACCAAAAACAAGTGACAGCATATTGACTGCATATATTTAAATCTATATCTAAATCTGAATATATATGTAAGCTACTGAAGTTGATGTACAACTATTTAATTTTTAAACATGATGAGCATATTGAACATACATATTTTAATTGAAGTCTTGGTGGTCACAATAATTATGAGAGAAATTTGAGGGTCTATCGATATTAATTAATAATATTTTGGGTTAATATCATATTTTTATATTATTAAAATTTACAAATTTAAATTTTAGAATATATGATTTAGTTAATTTTATATTTTTTAGATATGTATAAAATTATATTTATTGACTAAATATTGACCTAAAATAACAAGTTTTGTTGGTAATATAACATTGTTCAAAAACATACAAGAGGACTTGCTTGCTTCTCTCTTTTGGAAAACAAATTAAAAAGGAATGCATATGGTTAGTTCAATTATTCAGCCGAAACCTTTATAGCTGGACAACATTGTCACCTGCTACCAAGGCCGGTAGTAATATTGTATTGCCACCACTCATCACATCTCAAAACTTTTTCTATTTTTCTATTCACTCGAAACGAAAATTCCACAGATGGTCGGTAAAAACAAAACATAGACGGAACCCTGGTACATCACTAGCTACCAGGCCATCAAATTATTAAAAAAAATAATATGTGACCCTAGTCCTGCTGCATGTGCACGCCGCATACGCCATCTTCATATAAACTACTACTGTTATCCAAAACCTATATATTATATATGCTTACTGTAAAAAACTTCATTTGATTTATTAAAGAACTATACAAATAAAGAATTTCGTTTGTGGATTCACGGTGCACGATGTATCATATGTCATATGATAACCTCCACAATTAAGTGAAGGACTTGTATGTGTTATTTTTAGTTTTTCATTCTATAATAAAATATTGATACTTTGATATATAGTCTTTATAATTAATCTTATGTTTTGAATTAACTCTGCTACAAATGGAGTTATGCCAACTAATTTTTAATGTAGCTAAGATTGAATCCATTGCTCCATTTATGTCTACTTAATTACTTTTATTTCACCATGCAAATAATTTTCTTCTCAACAAATTTATTTCTAATATCATATATTATATACAACGGCTTTTTTATTTATATAAATATAAAAATTAATTTTCTAAATACGCACCATGCAAAAGTGTTAAGTAAAATGTGAGGGTTTACAATCCCAGTTTTAATGCCTTTGTCACACCCACTATAAGAAAAATGATAAGTACTTCAGATTCAGCGTTGCAGAGTAGCACTGAATTTATTGTCGGATTTAGTGGTGATAACGACATCAAATTCGTAAAGTTAAGCAATTACCATCGAATTCTATTTTCTAATGATAAATCCGACGGTAATATCTGGAGGAAAACTAAATCATTTTGGCGCGTCATTACCGGTTTACCGTCGGATTTCTCTGAAAATAACTCCAATTAGTGAAATGCTGTGTTTTGGTGTCCTGCAATGTGTTAAACCGTTGGAATTTTCGACGGTAAAAGAACGTAAATCACGAACCTTCTTCCCCCTCATTCGAAATTATCATCACCATCCCCCTCTCTCTTTCTGTAACACCCTACCATACAGAGTCTTATGCTTAAGTCATAATTCAGAGATGGCAAGGTATTACGACCTCTAAAATAAAAATTAGTACGTATTGTAATATGAATGATTGATTATAACTAGGAGCCTTTGTAGAAAAAGGGGTAAACAAAAATCGCAACTCAAAGCGCAACACTCCGATCGATAACGTAACGAACAAGGTTAACCAACGCGTGATTATATATATACAAAGGAGTGTCAAAAACAGGAATATTAAGACTCAAAATCCGGCTGCGAAGATAACCGGTCCGAGCATAACAATATATACATATGATAAAAATAAGGAAAACCCCAAAGGAAACCCAAAGGGACACAAATACAT
>NC_029774.3:109099688-109100337 GCF_000817695.3 Arachis duranensis | reverse complement strand
AATTAGCAAGTAATATGCAGTCAAATAGGCAATCTCAAACAATTCATATAGTATGCATATGATGAATGCCTGTCCCTAGTGGCTGATGATATCATCCTGTCGGTTATAGAGCCAACCCGACAAGTCCTGGTCGCTAACCATTGGATTGTCCCTCTGTCACGCATCCCCAACTCGAGTTATACTCGTCATAAACTTGATCATAATCATGATCTATATCCATCACATTCACTGGTGAATATTTACGGGGGCGAGCTCATCCGGGTCTTTCACAGTGCCCGACCACACTTATGACATAGGGTCAAAAGAGTATCAAGTCTCAACCTGGAGCACGTGGTGGCTAGCCACTGCTACTACCTAGGGAAACTCGTATCTCCGATAGTGGAAGTGCAAAATCACAATTATCAATAATTCAGCATAAACATGCATGAATTCTCATCCATGGATCAACATCCATATCAGCCATCCGGCTCACGGTTCAGTCCAGAACCAGCCAATATTCATATTATACACAGCCATTCCAGCTCATGGTTAAATCCATAACCAGCCACCCGGCTCACGGTTAAATCCATACCCAGCCAATTCATAAACAATTACGGCTCTTCGGCCAATGGCATAACAAGCACTTCCACCACCATCCTCCACATCTCAC
>NC_029774.3:109099259-109099567 GCF_000817695.3 Arachis duranensis | reverse complement strand
CTTTGGGATGAAAACAGGTCCACGCGTACGCGCACTCCACGCGCACGCGTGGATGGCCTCAAAACTCATCGACGCGCAAGCATCATGCACGCTAGCGCGTGGGTTAAAAATTTGCCAATCGACGCGCACGCGTCAACCACGCGTACGCGTGGGTGTTCTCGTGCCCCAGGCACAAGACTAGCACAGTTCTGGCATAACTCTCTGGAAAATGACTGGGCATTGGGTGCAGCACCATCGGCGCGCCCGCGCACATCACGCGCACGCGTGGATGGCATTTTCGGGAAGAACGGCGCGCACGCGCCAAGTGC
>NC_029774.3:109097936-109099064 GCF_000817695.3 Arachis duranensis | reverse complement strand
TTTCTAAACAGATTTGGCACAAAACAGAGATCCGTAGTCCAAGTTATGTCCCATCAAAGTATGCCCAAAAACCATATTTTTATAAAAACCACAAAGTGCCATTTTCAAACAAGCCATTTCCAACTCTTTTCAAAATCAATCAAAACATGCCATTTTCGTCCCTTTTCTTTGAAATCAATCAAAATATATCAATTTCAACATCAAGCCTCCTCAACTCACACATTGAGATTTTACCACAATATACATAATCACTATCTCACCATTCTAACCCACTTCACCCAAGTGGCTCAAACTCAAACATATTGACATATCATATACTATTCCTCATGACAATTCTCAACAACACCAATTCCAATAAATCATCATTGTACACAATCAATATCATACTCACCATCAACATGGTTCAACCCACAATTCAACCATAACCAATCATCAAACATATATCACAACATGCATATTTCTCATACATCGTACCATCAAGGCATCATTAATCATCATCACATATATGACCACATCATATATCTCAATCATTCAACAACATCAACCATTCAATGCCTATCTTAGGGCCTCTAGCCTAAGTATTTCCTACCACATTACATATTAGATACGGGAAACCGAAACCATACCTTAGCCAATTTTCCCAAGCTCCACCGGAGCACTTCCAAACCACTTTTCCTCAAGCTCTCAAGGCCTCAACACCTCCAAGAACAGATTTTTCACCACCAAATCCTTTCCAAGCTTTTCAAAATCACCAATCAAGCTCCAATATTCACATATACACAACCTAAGCCACAATCATCATACCCATACACAACATCTCAATACCCAAACATCATAGAACAACAAAATTACACTAGGGTTGAGAATTTTACCACATCCAAGGTCCAAGGAGACAAGATTAACCTTCTCCTTCAAGAGAGTTGGGTCCTATAACATCAAAGAACCCAAAATCTCAACATTTTACCCATGAAACTCGAAAATAAGGGCTGGAATTTCGAACAGTAACACGTGGCTTACCTCAAGATTGATTGTATGGGTTTTGTAGAGCTCTTCGCGGTGAACGCGTGGCCGCAAACGGAGCGGGAATCGGAGCTCTAGATCAAAAGTTATGGTAGTTTGAAGATCAAG
>NC_029774.3:109072110-109093739 GCF_000817695.3 Arachis duranensis | reverse complement strand
GCGTCGTGTCAGCGCAACTCTTTGTCTCCTTTTGGGTGGTGTGCAATCCTCGCGACGCGATCGCATCGCTCATGCTGTCGCGTGGGATTTATGTCTGTGCATGTGACGCGATCGCGTCAGGGAGGCGATCGCGTGGGTGTTTTGTGCGAAACACACAATGGCCGCACGATTCCAGCCCAACTTTCTGGGCGTTGGATCTTTTACGCCGATTTCCAGGTCACGCGACCGCGTGGATGACGCAGACGCGTGGGGGTGTTTTATCGTAACCGACGCGATCGCATGAGTGATGCGATCGCGTCCCACACCCTCTCTTTTTTTTTATGCAGGTATGCAAAATGCAATGCCAATATGAATGTTATGCAAAACGCCAGGTTCAATATAATAAAATAAAATGAAACTTGAAAACAAATAAAAATGAGGAAAGAACGATCATACCATGGTGGGTTGTCTCCCACCTAGCACTTTTAGTTAAAGTCCTTAAGTTGGACATTTGATGAGCTTCCTGTTATGGCGGCTTATGTTTAAATTCATCCAAAAATCTCCACCAATGCTTCGAATGCCAATAGCCTCCGGGGTCCCAAACTAGGCATGTGAAGCTTCTGAGCAGCTTTAGATAGATTTTCAGACTCCTGGGGTGGTGAATATCAGAGTATTTTCCAGGATCCCAAACTTTGGTTCCAAATCCGCCTTTGTTTTGATCTATACTTTTCTATTCGGGCGGTTTGGAAATTAGATTCTCACTAAGATGACCAAACGTTTTTCGAGATCCTATCAAGTGAGCTTGACACCAACTTCTGCACCTCAAATTGAAGTGCGAAACCTCATTGGATCTTGCATACTAGCACTGAGTGCGAGTCATTTCCCTTTTTCTCTTAAAGCCGCAAAGAGCTCTAAGCTGGCCATCTGTTTCAAGCAAACCATATTCAAGTGAAAAATTGAAGATAAAGGTCAAGGATTTTACCCACTTGAAGTTTGTGTTGAGTGGTAGTGGCTTTGGGGTCAGTGTTTCCAGTGGTTCTGCAAGCTCTACTCTCTTGTGGTCTTCTGTGAATTCTTCCACTTCCTTGCAAATTTTTTCAACTTCACCCATGTCTTGATCAAAGTCATTGATATCTTCCTTATCACTCAAGTCATAATTGGGAGGTTGAGAAAAGTCGACCTCTGCATCATCTTCGTATTCACTTAGGGAAGATTCTTCTGTCTCAAAGAATTCACTTGCGGATGCAAGTTCATTACTAAGAGAACTCGGCTTGTGATCATCATCATCAAGGAAACTTGTACCTTGGGTTATTCCGTCCAGTTCTTCATAAGATATCTGCATTGGAGGCTGCGCAACATCCTCTGTAGCATCAATTGTAACATCCTTGATGGAATTTTCCACAACTCTGGATTCAGGTGGCGGTTCGGCATCTCCTAAATCTTCAACCAACTCTTCTTCTTCTACAATGACAGCGTCCTCGACTTGTTCCAGTACGAAGTTATGCTTTATGCTGTCCACTGGAGTCTCTTGTGTCTTCTTCATAATACATTCTTCATTAGATTCTTCACATGAAGCCATGGGGGTCTATTGAGTAGCTGAACGTCTAGAAGATAGTTGATTTATTGCCCGCTCCAGTTGATGAAGGGTTGTATTGAATTGGTTTATTGATTCTTCGAGGCGAACCTATGATTCTGGCTTTGATGGATGTGAACATGGTGTATAAGGTAGTGGTGGTTCTTGGGAGTAATTGGATTGGTGTTGAGGTGGATAAGGATCATATGGTGGTGAATGGTGAAAAGAAGCTTGTGAGTGTGGTGGTTCGAAGTTATGTCGAAAGGATGGTCTCTGAGCACAGGGTGGGGCTTGTTGGTAGTTACAAGGTTGTCCACCATATCTTTCAGCTGGGTATGCATTGTAGAATAGTCGTTGTCCATGATATCTTGGAGGGTGTTGTAGAATGGTCGTTGTCCATGATATCTTGGAGGGTGTTGTTGCCTAAAGGGTTGATTAGATCCTCTTGGCTCCATCCATCCTTGATTGGTCTGACCGTGATGCATATTCCTTCTGTGGTTTCTATTTCCTTCAACAAAGTTAGAACCAAACTCAAAGCGAGAGGGGTGAGAATTCATAGTAGTTATCAGAAATAAGGGGAAAAAGGAGAAAACAAATAAACAAGTAAAAGAATATATATATATATATATTTTTTTTTTTGAAAAATATTTACAATAACCAATACTAATTTATCAAAGATTAATCAAAATTTAAATAAATAAAAAATTAAATGTACAATTTTTTTTGAAGAAAATAGAAAGATAAATTTAGTTATAGAATCTAAAAGAGGAAGAGAAAAAAGAAATTGTCACAAGTAACAAACCCCTTTAAAATTGATAACCGAGTATTTAAACCTCGGGTCATCTTCTCAAGGAATTGCAGGGAATTATGTTCTTATTATTGGTTATGAAAAAGGTAAAATTGGGGGTTTTGGAATTAAGGAAGAAGTATGACAAGTAACTTAAATGACAATTAAAATAAATAAACAACTGTAAAGCAAACTTTTGGCAAGGTATGAGAAATTGGAAGTCCAGACTTAGTTATTCTTATCACTAATAATGAAAGTTGAATCTTAATTTCACTTAGTTAACCTTTGCTAAGGCAAAGGAAAGTCAAGGGACTAATTAGTTGACCTTCGAATCCTATTTATTTCCTAAGAAAAGGTTGGGATTATTGAAGTTCAGTCCAATTGGCAAAGATAACAGTTATCAATTATGTTGAGCTAAGATAACTCTTGAGTTATTGATTTCTTAACCAAGACCAAAAGGAAAGGAAATTAAATCTACTGGAATAAAATGTCTTCAGATTGGGAATACTCAATAACACAAACAAAAGAAAGCAATATAAAACTGAAATACCTCAAATATCATTAAATAGGGAAATCATCATGAATGTGGCATAAGCCAAATAGGCAACATAACTAATACAAGCATTAAAGTATCTGAAAATAAGAAATAAATATAAAGTAAAAGAACATTGAACCTGGGATTGAGAGTCGCTCCTAAAACTAAGAGAAGTCCTAAATCCTAATCCTAAAGAGAGAGAGGAGAGAACCTCTCTCAAAACTAAATCTAAATCATGGAAAGTGACTAAAAATTCCCAGAGTCTTTGAATGGATGCATTCTCACATTTCATAACCTCTGGTATATGCCTTCTGGACTTGGATTTGGGCCAAAAAGGTCAGAATCTACTATGGGCATTTTCTGCAATTTCTGGTGCGTGGCCTCTGTCACGCATTCGCGTGGGTCATGCGGTCGCGTCGATTGGAGTTTTCTTTGTCGCGCGGTCGCGTCAGTCATGCGGTCGCGTCATAGGTGTTCTTCTTTAGGCGCGCGGTCACGTCAGTCATGCAGCCGCGTCGCTGCTTCTTCGTGTTTGGCACGCGGCCGCGTCGTCTATGCGGTCGCGTGGATGCCAGTTTCTCCAAAACTCCGTTATACGCTTTCCTTCCATTTTTGTATGTTTCCTTTTCCATCCTTTAAGTCATTCCTGCCTTAGAAGATCTGAAACTACTCAACACACTAATCATGACATCGAATGGAAATAAAGGTAATTAAAATAATTAATCTTAAAGCATAGGAAACATGTTTTTCACATACATCACATAATAAGGAAGGGAAAGTAAAACCATGTAATTAATATGAATAAGTGGGTGAAGGATTGAATAAATCACTTAAACTAAGCACAAAATATGTCACAAAATATGGGTTTATCAACTTTCCTCCTAACTTAAGACAATGCATTTAATTAAAATACAAAATCTAATTTCCCATTAACTGTGTTTTCCATATATTCATGCATCCTAAATTTGAGTTCAGTACATATGTATTGATACCAACACTTACTTTGGGGCATTTTGTCCCCTTTTATTATTTGCTTTTTTTTTCTTCAATGCATATGATTAAAGTATTGAATGCAATAATATGTTCTCAACTATTATTTTGCACATTTTCACTAAAATATACAACACCCAATTAGTCAAACCAAATATTTTCAAATCCAACTTCCCCACACTTAAATCATGAGCACGTTTACTAGTCTAAGCTAATCAAGGATTCAAATTAAGGACATTATTATTTTTCACTTAGAGTTAGTAATGAGCTAAAGTAAAGAACAAATGGGTGAAATAGGCTCAAATTGGTTTGCAAAAGATAATGGAAGGGTAAGGCCATATGGGTATGTAAGCTTAGTCAAACAAGGAGTAACTAACCCATGGAGATCGGTATCGACCTCCCCACACTTAAAGATTGCACCATCCTCGGTGCATGCTAAGATGTGCAAGTGGATGGGAGTTGTTCCAACTGATGCTTTTCTTCAAAGATTGAGCAGATGAACTTGTTTGTCTTCCCAGTAAGAAGCTTTTCCTCTCCCTTCGTGGTGGCCATCCTGAAAGAAGAGGGAAAAGAAGAAAAGTAACCCAAAAATAAAGATGGAAAACAAATAGAATATGGGTGTTAATGCCAAATAATAAGGGTCTCAAGTACATGGTAGCTACAACATGTGCGTGAGAAAGCAATAGAAGCACATGGCATACCAATGGTGCAAAAATTGCAACAATGGGGAAGAGAGTGTGGGTAAAGAAAGACAATATAAATTCATGTCAATGCAAAATTAATACAAGTATTATAAAAGATTAGCATTGACTTAAATAATATTACCCAACCAGAACAAGTTACTAAGCACCCAAAATAATTCAAAAGAAGATGCAACAGTTAAATAAGAAAATTAACACCAAAGGAAAAATAATGAATTTAGAAAAGAAAAGAAAAATATGCACTAAATTAAAATGCAATGAATGGAATATGCAAATAAATAAAATGAAAGATAAGAAGAATGAGAAGGGAATGAAGGGAAGAAAGAAGTAAGGAAGAAGGGAGGGAGGAAAAATTAGGATTGGGGAAGAAAAGATAAGATATTTTGGCAATGTAGGGTAAGCTGTGCGGCGCAAGCGACGCGGACGCGTCAAGGACGCGGTCGCGCGACTTGCGATTAAATTAATCGACGTGGATGCATAATGCATTTTGTGCTACTGGCGCGAGGGCAGCCTCGCGTTCGCACAACTCTCTGTTCAAAATTCATTATTGCAAAATTCCAAGGTGACGCGGTCGCGTGGTCGACGCGATCGCGTGAGTGGCCATTATAGGGATCTGACGCGGACGCGTCAGCCATTCATCCGCATGGTACGGATTGTGCTTCTAGCACGAGTCCAACCATGATCCAGCTCAACTTTCGGCCATACATCCTTTTTACGTCGATTTACAGGGCATGCGTTCGCGTGGGTGACGCGGACGCGTGGGAGGCATTTTTCCCACATGACGCGGACGTGTCAGCAACGCGGTCGCGTGGATTAATTTGTGTTAAAGGCACGCCTCCAGCCACGCTTTCGCGTGACTCTCTGTTCACTTTTCTTTTCTCCCTAATGCACCTACGACGCGGTCGCGTCAGTGACGTTGTCGCGTCGCGTGCGAATATTTTTTATTTTTTTTATTTTTTAATTTTTTTATGCAGTATGTAGAATGCAGAATGCAATGAATGTCATGCAAAAATTCCAGGTTCAAATAAAATTCAAAAACAGAGTAAAATAGAGAAGGAACGATTATACCATGGTGGCTTGTCTCCCACCTAGCACTTTTAGTTAAAGTCCTTAAGTTGGACATTTGATGAGCTTCCTGCTATGGTGGCTTGTGGTTGAATTCGTCCAGAAATCTCCACCAGTGTTTGAAATGCCAGCATCCTCTGGGGTCCCAAACAAGGTATGTAAAGCCCTTACGTGATTTCAAAAAGGCTTCAAGGCTCCCGGAGTGTTGAATGTCGGGATAGATTCCAGGATCTCAAACTCTACTTTTACACCCATTTTTATCTTGATCTACATTTTTCAGTCGGGTGACAAGTAATTTGAATTCTCACTACAGTGACCAAACAGCTTCCGAGATCCTTTCAATTGAGCTTGATACCAATCCTTGCACCTCAAATTGATGTGTGAAACCTCATTGAAACTTGCGTACCAGTGCTGAGTGCGAGTAATTTCCCTTTTTCTCTTAAAGCCGCAAAGAGCTCTAAGCTGGCCATCTGTCTCAAGCAAACCATATTCAAGTGGAAAAGTAAAGATGAAAGTCAAGGATTTTACCCACTTGAGGTTTGTATTGGGTGGTAGTGGCCTTGGGATAGGTGTTTCCAGTGGTTCTGCAAGCTCTACTCCCTTGTGGTCTTCAGTGAATTCCTCAACTTCTTTGCAAATTTTTTTCATGTCAACCATGTCTTGATCAAAGTCACTGATATCTTCCTCGTCACTGGAGTCATAAATTGGAGGTTGAGAAAAGTCGACCTCTGCATCATCTTCGTATTCACTTGGGGAAGATTCTTCTGTCTCAAAGAATTCACTTGCGGATGCAAGTTCATTACTAGGAAGACTTGACTGGTGACTATCATCATCAAGAAAACATGCGTCTTGGGTTATTCCGTTTAGTTCTTCATAAGATATCTGCATTGGAGGCTGTGCAAAATCCTCCTTAGCATCAACTGTAACGTCTTCGACGGAATTCTCCACAACTCTGGATTCCTGTGGAGGTTCAGCATCTCCTAAATCTTCAACCAACTCTTCTTCTTCTACAATGACAGCATCCTCTACTTGTTCTTGTATGAAGTTATGCTCTATGCTGTCCACTGAAGTTTCTAGCGTCTCCTTTGTACTGCGTTCTTCATTAGATTCTCCACATGAAGCCATGGGAGTCTGTTGAGTGACTGAACGTCTGAAAGATAATTGATTTGTTGCTTGCTCCAGTTGATGAAGGGTTGCATTAAATTGGTTTACTGATTCTTCGAAGCGAACCTGTGATTCTTGGCTTGATGGATATGGACATGGTGCATGGGGGAGTGGTGGTTCTTGGGAGTGATTGGATTGGCGTTGGGGCGGATAAGGATCATGTGGTAGTGAATGGTGAAAAGAAGCTTGTGAGTGTGGTGGGTAGAGGTTGTGTTGAAAGGATGGTCTCTGAGCACAGGGTGGGGCTTGTTGGTAGCTACAAGGCGGTCCACCATATCTATCAGCTTGGTATGCATTGTAGAATGGTCTCTGTCCATGATATCTAGGAGGATGTTGTTGCCTAAAGGGGTGATCAGATCCTCGTGGTTCCATCCATCTTTGATTGCTTAGACCTTGATGCATAGTCTTGTTATAGCTTCAATTCCTTGCAACAAAATTAGAACCAAACTCAAAGCGAGAGGGGTGAGAATTCATAGTAGTTATCAGAAATAAAGGGGGAAGAGAGAAAACAAATAAACAAGTAAAAGAAAAAAAATATTTTTTTTTGAAAAATATTTACAATAACCAATAATAAGGCACACGTTTGTAATTTCCCGGCAACGGCGCCATTTTAAAGAACTGAAGATTGATGGTTTATAAGTTATAGTAAACTCTCGTTGTAAGTATAGTTACTAAACCAAGCAATCAACCTTTCTTACAAACGTTTTGGTTGTCACAAGTAACAAACCCCTAAATAAATTGATAACCGAAGTATTTAAACCTCGGGTCGTCTTCTCAAGAAATTGCAGGGAGGTGTTCTTATTATTGGTTATGAGTTTTGTAAATTGGGGGTTTTGGAATTTGGGCAATGGGCACAAATATAAAGGAAAATAAATTAATAATTATAAAATCTCTTGGCAAGGTATGAGAATTGGAAGTCCTATCCTTATCAATTGTGGTGAGAATTGAATTTTAATCCCACTTTGTTAACCTCTAACTATGAAGGTAATTCAAGTGGATTAATTAGCTTGATCCTTAGGTCCTAGTCAATTCCTATGAAAAGACTAGAGTTATTGGAACAACTCCCTATTTCGACCACTGTTTTATTTGACAGCTCAAGCGTTACCAATTACTTAACCCAAGCCAAAAGGGAGAAAATTCTAAATTAAATTAAAAGCATTCATGTAAATAAAGCAATCATAAATCTGAAACATATCAAATTACGTCTAAACATAAATTCAAGTCATAACATGGAAAGGTTATAAGCCAAATTGAAAAGATAAATATTAATTAAAGTAATAAAATAAAAATAGAAAATAAACTAAAGGAACATTGAACCTGTGATTAAAGGAGATGAATTCCTAATTTCTAAAAATCCTAATTCTAATCCTAATCCTAAGAGAGAGGAGAGAACATCTCTCTCTAAAAACTACATCTAAAATATGAAAAGTGAATTATGAATAGCATCTTGAGTCTCTGCATGTTTCCTGACTTTAATTTGTGTTTCTGGGCCGAAAACTGGGTTGAAATGCGGCCCAGAATCTCTGCCAGTGACTTTTGTAATTCTGCAGATCGCGCATGTCACGCGTCCGCGTCGTCCATGCGATCGAATCACTCAGTGTTTTTTGTATCACGCGTGCGCGTCGTCCACGCATTCGCGTCGTTCGTGCAGCTTCCAATCCGCGCGGTTGCGTCAGGCACGCGAACGCGTCACTCTGATTTCTTCCATTTCGCGCGGTCGCGTGAGCCATGCGACCGCGTGACTTCTCGCTGGTCATCTCCTCAATTCCTTGTGTTCCTTCCATTTTTGCACGATTCCTCTTTATTCTGTAAGCCAATCCTGTCCTATGAAGCCTGAAACACTTAACACACAGATCAAGGCATCGAATGGTAATAAGAGAGGATTAAGATTAGCTAAATTAAGACCAAAGAAGCATGTTTTCAATCATAGAACTAAACTAGGAAGGAATTGTAAAATCATGTAAATCCTATGAATAAGTGGGTGAGAAGCTTGATAAAACCACTCAATTAAATACAATATAAACCAGTGCTCCCATTGCGAAATGGCATGATCTATTCTCTCTTGAGACCACAGATGGGGTTTATATTATCATAAGGGGTTTCATTGACGAGTAGTGCACCATTGATAATGGTTTCCCTCCTGAGGTTTGTAGCCATTACTCATTGGTGTATTCTCTCTCTACTTCTCTACTTGATTAATTACGTTTGCAAATTGATTCATTACATGGTGGTTTGGGAACTTCATATGGCATCAATATGCATATTTTGTCTTGGAAGAGATTTATACATGCATCTACCCATGAATTCCCTCATCATTAAGCAGTTTAACATGGTTGTCAAACTCTTAAATGATGGGTCAGTAGTAGATTGGATGGAAACTATTAAGTTTTGGTTTGCGAACAAGCATCAGAAGAATGTACAATTTGTATGTCTTTCCAATTTGATTTTGCCCCCGTTTTTCATGTTGCTAGGTTTTCAGTCATTTCTTATTTGGTTTTTCTCAAAACTGGGAAAGCTACGTAGCAGATTTGATTAGGGATGAATCAACTATTGGCACTGATTTGGGTAGTGTTGTTCCTAAAAATGTATTATATTTGATCCTGAGATCTTTTCTGCTGGTAAATATTTGGACGACATTGCATGATTTGGTTCTATGATTATTTGCATTCACACGACTTATAGTTTCTTTGATATTTTATCATTTCGTATCTCCAAGATCTTTTTTTATCTAGCTTGATGTTTTAAGTGTTACAGCTCAAGAATAATCTATCCTGTCTTCTTCGAAATCTTTAAAGGAAGCATTTGGAGCTCATGGGAAGCCACATGCTGAAGGTGAATGGCATGATTATAACGCTACATGTGGGGTTAATTCCACTCAAGGTAGTTGCAGCGTTAGACGTGTTACCAGGTATCAAAACATGAAAGTCTATCAGCAGAAGCAGCCAGCTTCTGGAATTACTCTAAAACATCCAGAGGAACTGAACAGTCCACTAAAACCAGCTCAGTTGCAATCTCTGGAAAAAGTAACTACAGAAAAAGTAAATACACCATCTAAACATCGCGATGAAAGCTCTACATCTAGAGTTTCTAGAACTTTTTTTGAAAATAAAGAAGGCTGTTCTAGGAGAAAGAAAGCTACAAGTGAAAAAAGTTAGATCACGTGTGAAAGAAAAAGGACTAAATCTGCCACTGCAACCAAATATCCACAAAAAAGTGGTTTAAGCACCTCGATCATTGGTGAGAAAGAGAAGATATCCCCAGTGTCTGCTCTATCAAGTTTCAAAAAGTCCAGATCAGGTAAGTATTCCCTGTTAGTTATTTCGTAGTTCTCATTCATAAAAGCTAAATCTTGTTTGGCCTAGAGATACTTGATGCACTGGTGCACTTTTCATACACTTACTAATATCTTCGCTCGATGTTACTATTAATCTTCTTGAAATTTTTGCTCGAACCATATTGCGGGAAGGTTGCTTCTACCATCCTTAGAGTTTTGGCGTAACCAGATACCGATTTACAATGCAGTATGTGATATCTTTCGTTGATTTTACAGCTTTCAATTAGCCTTTTTTTTACCGCAGTATTTTCTTTACTTTTATTTATGAAATGTATATGTCAGATTTGGTTAGCACAGAAGTTTCGTTACTACTACATATTTTCCACGATTTTATTGTTTTATGTTACCATCTAGTACCACGAGGTTACAGAAATTCAGGGAGGTGCATCTTTGGTTCAATAGATAAAGGTTCTTCAGCATCATTGAGTCGGTACTTCTTTTCTTGAAGATTCAATTTTTTCTTGTGTAGATGCTTTGTTGTTTACATTTGTCATTTTTTTATAGACTCATTCCTACTATGTTGCATGATCAGTGGTTACTCTTATACTGTAGCTCATGATATTTAGCAAGTGCAGGTCAATCTGTGCTAAAGTTAATGTAAAACTAAGATGTTAACTATTACTAATTTGAAGATAATTACAAAATTTTCTCGGAGAAATTGACATATTTTAGAGGTAAATTGGAATATAATTGAAAATTTGGGTCTTTATACTAAAACATTGTTGTAGTACTTCTGTTCATCTAGGTTTGTGGTACAAAACGGATGTAGGGTGCTTGATGGGACTGTTTGTTGGTAGTTTGTTTAACTTCACAGAATTAAACAAAATAAACAACAAAAATAAGTGTGGAATCTAAACTTTTTTTGAAAACTGAGCATAAAAGGATAAGTATTTTCCTTGGATGAAAAAACAATGCAATTAAACAAGTTTCATCAACAACACAAAAGACATGGGAAGAGGGATCTAATTGGAGAAATAGACAGTCAGGAATACATTGCAATAATGCAATGCATGGACTCTAGATTATTGTTTCTTGTTGAAAATAGTTCATGTTGTTTGGAAGAGTCTATGCTTCTCTGCTCTGCGGTACATAAAACCTAATAACAGACAAATAGCATATTTTAGTTTTAGACTTATTGAGTTATAGTTCTTACTTATCACTCCTTATCAGGTCAACAAAACCCTCAAATAACTTTATCCTTAGGTCAACTGAAATTTATAGAAACTTTAAATGATAGAAATAAGATTTATTACATTTAAATTGGGAGTATGCATTTTATTAGTTCAAGTCACTTGTCAAATAAAATACCTTGGCATTTAACTGATGCTATCTGTGAAATGCTTTAGATTTGTTATATACAGACATGTTTTCTTCTTTTTGATTAGTTAAACCTTGCACCTGTCATTATATCGGCAATCGCGACAGAAAATTTCTTTGCTTGTTACAATTATAACACTACACATACTTTCCTAAAACACAAGCATGCCTATTTTTATCTTTCAAGGCCCCATTTTTTGTCATTTCTATTCAAACCACAAACCATGCCAGATTTACTTAAATTGACACATTTAATTAAGCAAAGTCATGCTAGACAATCATCAATATACAAAATTTAGATAACCTAGCCATCATATCATTCAAGCATTACATTTCTAACACGGCCATCTAAAAGCTCAAAAAAATTTATAAATTTTCATATTTCAAAATGTAAACGCATAGTGAAAGAGACCCCATTCACGGAAAATACAAGCTCCATGCTTAAAGCCTCTTTACACATCATGAACCTGCAAAATTAAGAAACCATTTCAAATCAATAAGGTTATATTAATATGGTCTACATTCAGAATCTCAATCCATCGGAAGAATATGAGTTCCACAACAACAATATAGAAGTCTCCATAGGGTTTTCCTTGAAATTTCTCAGACATATTCGAAGCTATATGAGGATCATCATGCGATAACCAATTGAACTACATAAATTAATGCAAGGATTACATTACCGACAACATAACTACAGAGAAAAAATTCAACAATAAAGAAAACTCTCAACTTACATCATCAACAAATAGACTGTCCAATGTTTAACAGTGTCATAGCAATCGACTTTTAGCATAGTAATTCTACGCTTTTTTTTTCTATCCACTTGTCAAAAAAAGGAGCGGCAATAAATTTTTGTGTACACTAATAATTAAAAAGCGGATACCCTATGAAAAAACCATGCCATGTTAAGACCATACCTCGTATCTAATGGGAAAGGTGTAAGACGTCCTGACATTTGGTGACAAAAAAACTCTATAGTATATCCGGGACATCAGCAATGTATGGCAACCACCTATACCCTCAACATTATAATTGGTTGCTAAGCACATGGCTTGATATAACCAACAAAGAATAACACTACCCTAACTATAGCTGCTTATGGCATCATAATTGTCCAACAGTGAAAGATATTGCATGTGCATGGTATTGTTAACCTTATCTGGTAGTAGAGTGTCATTTAACAAATACATAATATAACAATGGACGTATTGCATGAGGGCATTATCACGGCAATTAATGGCATCTCTTAAGGTCGTGTCCTTAGCCACTTCAATTTTATGTTGAACTTCGTGGTCCTAACATGCCCATCTGGAACATCCCCAAAAAGTTATTCACATCTTTGCCATATATCTCTCTGGTGGAACTTGCTCCATAACCTCAATATACCATTTATAGATTTTCCATCATTGGATAACTCTAATTGCAATGCCATGTCCTCCAAAGAAATGGTACACTTACCCTAAAGGAGGTAAAAAGTGTGAGTCTGGGCACCATCTTTCAACAAGTACACTAATCAATAGGTTGTTATCAATGATGCATAATAAAATCCTACACATTATAAGTAGGGTTCAAGCCTTTGTTGCCTAATCTCAGTCCCCTCACCCACACGTATGGCACCACCTTTCCTTCTCAGTCCTCTCTCTGTCTCTCACCAGCCACCGTCACCACTCACCAGCTTCAAAGTCATCTTGGCCCACGCCGAAGCTCCTCTATTCGACTGCTTCTCTCACCTTCACAGCCATCGTGCTGCATTGCTTCTCAGTGACGACGACACCACCAGTGGCTGCGAAGTTTGACAGCACTTCTTTACTCTATTTTCCTGGGGCTGCTGTCTCCGGTTGTCTTTTTCTTCTCTATCACCATTAGTCAGCCATTAGAAGCCCCGACAAAGAGTAACAGGGATTTCACTGTTTTCCACGTT
Organism: Arachis duranensis; assembly: GCF_000817695.3. Lineage (NCBI taxonomy): Eukaryota > Viridiplantae > Streptophyta > Magnoliopsida > Fabales > Fabaceae > Arachis > Arachis duranensis. Next base: position 109,080,370 of record NC_029774.3, on the reverse strand, counting down.
TCCCACTTATGGTTGAGCTTACTTCAATAGTTCAACTCCATCCAATTCTAAAAATGCCAATTTTTCTTGTATCCAACCAACGGTTACTTATGCTTTTCCTCATTCTCTTTCCAATTTATTTGTTCACCTAAGTATTTTTCCTCTTTTCATTTCTTCGTAGTTTTGATTTTCCTGTGTTTTTCGTATGCGAAGGTTTGCTTGCATGAATGGTGTCTAGTTAAAGCTAAACATGGATTCGAAGGAAAGCAGTTAGCCATTGGAGGCATTGCATCAAAAAGGTAAGAAACTTAGCTTGATTTTGTATTAGGATTTTTCGTGACCTTGTTTTACCTCCTTTGATGTATTTTGGTGATTTGCTGAAATTGATTTGGAGTAATGTTTTCCTTGAAATATCTAATCTGGTAATTGCATAACTTGATTCCATGAATCAGGGAAGAAGTAGTGCGTGTCTTCACCAGTGCTCCCATTGCGAAACGGCATGATCTGATCTCTCTTGAGACCACAGATGGGGTTTATATTATCATAAGGAGTTTCATTGACGAGCAGCGCACCATTGATAATGGTTTCCATCATGAGGTTTGTAGCCATTACTCATTGGTTTATTCTCTCTCTACTTCTCTACTTGATTAATTACGTATGCAAATTGATTCATTACATGGTGGTTTGGAAACTTCATATGGCATCAATATGCATATTTTGTCTTGGAAGAGATTTATATATGCATCTACCCATGAATTCCCTCATCATTAAGCAGTTTATCTGGTTGTCAAACTTTTAAATGATAGGTCAGCAGTAGATTGGATGGAAACTATTATGTTTTGGTTTGCGAACAAGCATAAAAAGAATGTACAATTTGTATGTCTTTTCAGTTTGATTTTTCACCCGTTTTTTATGTTGCTAGGTTTCCAGTCATTTCTTATTTGGTTTTCCTCAAAACTAGAAAAGCTATGCAGCAGATTTGATTAGGGATAAATTAACTATTGGCACTGATTTGGGTATTGTTGTTCCTAAAAATGTATCATATTTGATCTTGAGATCTTTTCTGCTGGTAAATATTTGGATGACATTGCATTATTTCTTTCAATGATGCTAAAGAACCTTTATCTATTTAACCACAAATGCACCTCCCTGAATTTCTGTAACCTCATGGTCTTAGATGGTAACATAAAAAAAAATAAAACAGTGAAAAATATATAGTAGTAACGAAACTTCTGTGCTAACCAAATCTGACATATATATTTCATAAATAAAAGTAAAGGAAATACTGGGGTCAGAAAAAAAGGCTAATTGAAAGCTGTAAAATCAACCAAAGATATCACATACCGCATTGTAAATCGGTATCTGGTTACGCCAAAACTCTAAGGGTGGTAGAAGCAACCTTCTTGCAATATGATTTAAGCATAAAATTCATCAAAATTAACAGTAATATCGAGCGAAAATATTAGTAAGTGCATGAAAAGTGCACTAGTGCATCAAGTATCTCTAGGCTAAATAAGATTTAGCTTTTATGAATGAGATCTGGGAAATAACTAACAGATAATAGTTACCTGATTTGGACTTTTTGAAACTTGATAAAGTAGACACTGAGGATATCTTCTCTTTCTCACCAATGATCGAGGGACTTAAACCCCTTTTTCGTGGATATTTGGTTGCAGTGGCAAATCTAGTCTTTTTTCTTTCACACGTGATCTGACTTTTTTCACTTGTAGCTTTCTTTCTCCTAGAACTACTTTCTTTATTTTCAAATAAAGTTCTAGAAACTTTAGATGTAAAACTTTCATCGAGATGCTCAGATGGTGTATTTACTTTTTCTGTAGTTACTTTTTCCAGAGATTGCAACTGAGCTGGTGTTACTGGACTGTTCAGTTCCTCTGGATGTTTCAGAGTAATTCCAGAAGCTGGCTGCTTTTGCTGACAGATTTTCATGTTATGATACTTGGTAACACGTCTATTGCTGCCACTACCTTGAGCAGCATTAACCCCACATGTAGCGCTAGAATCATGCCATTCACATTCCGCATGTGGCTTCTTATGAGCTTCAAAAGCTTCCTTTAAAGGCTTCGAAGAAGATAGAATAGATTTTTCTTGACCTGTAACACTTAAAACATCAAGCTAGAAAACAAAGGATCTTGGAGATACGAAAAGATAAAATATTAAAGAATCTATAAGTCATGTGAATGCAAATAATCATAGAACTAAATCATGCAACGTCATCCAAATATTTACCAGCAGAGAAGATCTCAGGATCAATTGATGATACATTTTTAGGAACAGCACTACCCTAATCAGTGTCAATAGTTGATTCATCCTTAATCAAATCTGCTGCATAGCTTTCCCTATTTTGAGGAAAACCAAATAAAAAATGACTGAAGACCTAGCAACATAGAAAATGGGTGAAAAATCAAACTGGAAAGACATACAAATTCTACATTGTTTTTATGCTTGTTCGCAAACCAAAACTTAATAGTTTCCATCCAATCTACTGCTGACCCATCATTTAAGAGTTTGACAACCAGGTTAAACTGCTTAATTATGAGGGAATTCATGGGTAGATGCATGTATAAATCTCTTCCAAGACAGAATATGCATATTGATGCCATATGAAGTTCTGAAACCACCATGTAATGAATCAATTTGCAAACGTAATTAATCAAGTAGAGAAGTAGAGAGAGAATACACCAATGAGTAATGGCTACAAACCTTAGGAGGAAAACCATTATCAATGGTGCGCTGCTCGTCAATGAAACCCCTTATGATAATATAACCCCATCTATAGTCTCAAGAGAGAACATATCATGCCGTTTTGGAATGGGCGCACTGGTGAAGACATGCACCACTTCTTCCCTGATTCACGGAATCAAGTTATGTAATTACCAGATTAGATATTTCAAGGAAGACATTACTCCAAATCAATTTCAACAAATCACCAAAATGCATTAAAGGAGGTAAAACAAGGTCACGAAAAATCCTAATACAAAATCAAGCTAAGTTTCTTACTTTTTTGATGCAATGCCTCCAATGGCTAACTACTTTCTTTCGAATCCATGTTTAGCTTTAACCAGCCACCATTCATACAAGCAAACCTTCGCATACGGAAAACACAAGAAGAATCAGAACTACGAAGAAATGAAAAGAGGAAAAATACTTAGGAGAACAAATAAATTGGAAGGAGAATGAGGAGAAGCATAAGTAACCGTTGGTTGGAAACAAGATAAATTGGCGTTTTTAGAAGTGGATGGAGTTGAAGTAAGTTCAGCCATGAGTGGGAAACGTGGGAAATAGTGAAATCCTCGTTACTCTTTGTCGGGGCTTCTAATGGCTGACTGATGGTGGTAGAGAAGAAGAAGACGATCGGGGACAACAGTCCCTGAAAAATAGAGCAGAGAAGCGCCGTCGCACTTCGCAGCCACTAGTGGTGTCGTCGTCGCTGAGGGTCGTCGTCACCGAGAAGTAGTGCAGCACCGTGGCCGTGAAGGTGAGAGAAGCAGTCGAACAGAGGAGCTTTGGCGCGGGCCAAGGTGACTCTGAGGCTGGTGAATGGTGACGGTGGCTGGTGAGAGACAGAGAGAGGGCTGAGAGGGAAAGGTGGCGCCGTTCGTGAGGGTGAAGGGCCTGAGGGTGCGTGGCTGCCTTGCATTGTTCTGAAAACCGAACTGGGTCGGCCAATTCAACCGAGTTAACCGGGAACTGGTCACCAAGCCGGTGCGGTTGACCTCATAAACCACCTAGTAAAAATTGGTTAGAAAACCGGTCGAACTGGTAGTTAACCGATGAACCACTGAAACCGGCCGGTTTTTAGCAGCCGAGTCGCACTCCCACGCCTCACCTCTCTTGAAATTTTGAAATTGAAAGAACAATCTCAAGAAAGAACCCTAGCCACCCAGTCCCGCCGCCCGCAGCCCCGTCGCGTGTTAGGCATCGCGTGTGGAAGCTCCGTCGCCGTCGCAGGAGCTGTGTCGCCGTCGTAGGAAGCTCCGTCGCGGTTCTCGGAAGCTGTGTCGACGTCGTAGGGAGCTCCGTCTCGGTCCTAGGAAGCTGTGTCGCCATCGTAGGAAGCTCCCTTGCCGTCGTGTGGAAGCTCTGTGGCCGTCGCTCTCTCCTCTGTTCGAGCTCTCTCTCTGTTCGCCGGTGTCGCCGTCTCCTCTATCGTCGACGTCACTCCCCTTCCTCCTCGCCGCCGGTAAGCAGTAAGCACTGTGACTTGGAATCATTTTTGCTGGTTTTAGTGTTTTACTGTTGTTTGAAACTGAGTTGCTGAGTAGCTGGATTCTGTTTGCGGAGTTAATTTTGTTCATGATTTTTGTTAGCTGTACTTTGTTTGCGGAGTTAATTTTGTCTGCTTGAGTTAATTTTGTTCATGATTTTTGTTAGCTGGATTTTGTTGGCTTGAGTTAATTTTGTTCATGATTCTCTACGCTGCTTTTACTCTCATTGTTTGCTGAGTTAATTTCTATGCTGCTTTCATCTTTCTTCAATGCATTCTTAGTTATTTAGTGATGTTTCCTCTGTGTGTGTTTTTTCTTCCATATGCTTACTAATAAAATTGATCTCTTATATATTTTGGCATTTATTAATTTGCTTAATATCTTAAGATGGTTACCAATAATTCAGTGAGGATAGACGACTAAGATGGCTGTTCAGTAATTTTTGAGGAGGAAACTCCAATCTCACTTTCATGTAAGCATTATCCCCTGCCTTTCTGGTCTTTTGTATCATAAGGACTATTTACTTTTTGATCTGTGTTGCCTGTGACTTCAAATGAAGACCCTTAGGTGAAAGATGCACTTGAGAATGGAAAAATGGTTTATCTCTTACCTCCGAGTTTAGAATTAATACCAGTATCTTTTTGTTTCCTCAAATTCTTTCACTAGTTGAAAATGTATCACTTTGCATTAATCCTATTTGATTGAAACGCCTGGATTCTGAATCTTATTTCTGTAAAATAAATTTACAATATATTCAAATAGGACTGTCTCATTGTGAAAAGCAACTGCACTTGGGCTTTCATATACTAATGCTTGTTTATTATACACTGATAATGCTATGCTTTCATATCTTAATAAGGCAGCCACGCACCCTCAGTCCCCTCACCCTCACGTACGGTGCCACCTTTCCCTCTCAGCCCTCTCTCTGTCTCTCACCAGCCGACGTCACCACTCACCAGCCTCAGAGTCACCTTAGCCCGCGCCGAAGCTCCTCTGTTCGATTGCTTCTCTCACCTTCACGGCCACGGTGCTGCACTGCTTCTCGGTGACGACGACCTTCAACGACGACGACACCACCAGTGGCTGCGAAGTGCGACGACGCTTCTCTGCTCTATTTTCCCGGGGCTGCTGTCCCGGTCATCTTCTTCTTCTCTGCCACCATCAGTCAGCCATTAGAAGCCCCGACAAAGAGGAACGGAGATTTCACTGTTTCCCACGTTTCCCACTCATGGCTGAGCTTACTTCAACTCCATCCAATTCTAAAAATGCCAATTTATCTTGTTTCCAACCAACGGTTACTTATGCTTCTCCTTATTCTCTTTCCAATTTATTTGTTCACCTAAGTATTTTTCCTCTTTTCATTTCTTCGTAGTTCTGATTCTTTCTGTGTTTTCCGTATGCGAAGGTTTGCTTGTATGAATGGTGGCTGGTTAAAGCTAAACATGGATTCGAAGGAAAGCAGTTAGCCATTGGAGGCATTGCATCAAAAAGGTAAGAAACTTGGCTTGATTTTGTATTAGGATTTTTCGTGACCTGTTTTACCTCCTTTGATGCATTTTGGTGATTTGCTGAAATTGATTTGGAGTAATGTTTTCCTTGAAATATCTAATCTGGTAATTGCATAACTTGATTCCGTGAATCAGGGAAGAAGTAGTGCGTGTCTTCACCAGTGCTCCCATTGCGAAACGGCATGATCTGTTCTCTCTTGAGACCACAGATGGGGTTTATATTATCATAAGGGGTTTCATTGACGAGCAGCGCACCATAGATAATGGTTTCCCTCCTGAGGTTTGTAGCCATTACTCATTGGTGTATTCTCTCTCTACTTCTCTACTTGATTAATTACGTTTGCAAATTAATTCATTACATGGTGGTTTGGGAACTTCATATGGCATCAATATGCATATTTTGTCTTGGAAGAGATTTATACATGCATCTACCCATGAATTCCCTCATCATTAAGCATTTTAACCTGGTTGTCAAACTTTTAAATGATGGGTCAGCAGTAGATTGGATGGAAACTATCAAGTTTTGGTTTGTGAACAAGGATCAAAACAATGTAGAATTTGTATGTTTTCCCAGTTTGATTTTTCACCCGTTTTCTATGTTGCTAGGTTTTCAGTCATTTCTTATTTGGTTTTCCTCAAAACTGGGAAAGCTATGCAGCAGATTTGATTAGGGATGAATCAACTATTGGCACTGATTTGGGTAGTGCTATTCCTAAAAATGTATCATTAATTGATCCTGAGATCTTCTCTGCTGGTAAATATTTGCATTTACTTGACTTATAGTTTCTTTGATATTTTATCATTTCGTATCTCCAAGATCTTTTGTTATCTAGCTTGATGTTTTAAGTGTTACAGCTCAAGAAAAATCTATCCTGTCTTCTTCGAAACCTTTAAAGGAAGCATTCAGGGCTCATGGGAAGCCACATGCTGAAGGTGAATGGCATGATTCTAACGCTTCATGTGGGGTTAATGCCGCTCAAGGTAGTGGCAGCGTTAGACGTGTTACCAGGTATCATAACATGAAAGTTCAGCAGAAGCAGCCAGCTTCTGGAATTACTCTAAAACATCCAGAGGAGCTGAACAGTCCACTGACACCAGCTCAGTTGCAATCTCTGGAAAAAGTAACTACAGAAAAAGTAAATACACCATCTGAACATCTCGATGAAAGCTCTACATCTAGAGTTTCTAGAACTTTTTTTAAAAATAAAGAAGGCTGTTTTAGGAGAAAGAAAGCTACAAGTGAAAAAAGTCAGATCACGTGTGAAAGAAAAAGGACTAGATCTGCCACTGCAACCAAATATCCACAAAAAAGGGGTTTAAGCCCCTCGATCATTGGTGAGAAAGAGAAGATATCCCCCGTGTCTGCTCTATCAGGTTTCAAAAAGTCCAAATCAGGTAAGTTTTCCCTGTTAGTTATTTCCCAGTTCTCATTCATAAAAGCTAAATCTTGTTTGGCCTAGAGATACTTGATGCACTAGTGCACTTTTCATACACTTACAAATATCTTTGGTCGATGTTACTATTAATCTTCTTGAAATTTTTGCTCGAATCATATTGCAGGAAGGTTGCTTCTACCACCCTTAGAGTTTTGGCGTAACCAGATACCGATTTACAATGCGGTATTTGATATCTTTGATTGATTTTACAGCTTTCAATTAGCCTTCTTTTTCTGACCCCAGTATTTTCTTTACTTTTATTTATGAAATGTATATGTCAGATTTGGTTAGCACAGAAGTTTCGTTACTACTACATATTTTCCACTGTTTTATTTTCTTTATGTACCATCTAGGACCATGAGGTTACAGAAATTCAGGGAGGTGCATCTGTGGTTCAATAGATAAAGGTTCTTCAGCATCATTGAGCCGGTACTTCTTTTGTTGTAAATCAATAATTTCCAGTTGAAGATTCAAATTTCCCTTGTGTAGATGCTTCGTTGTTTACATTTGTCATTTTTCTGATAGACTCATTCCTATTATGCTGCCTGATCAGTGGATGCTCTTATACTGTAGCTCATGATATTTAGCAAGTGGAGGTCAATCCGTGCTAAAGCTAATGCAAAACTAAGATGTTAACTGTTACTAATTTGAAGAAAATCACAATTTCCTAGGAGAATTTGACATATTTTAGAGGTAAGTTGGAATATAATTGAAAATTTTGGGTCTTTGTACTGAAACATTGTTGTAGTACTTCTGTTCATCTAGGTCTGTGCTACAAAATTGATGAGATCTTAGAGTTGTAATTTGATATTTATATATTATCAAATAAATTTGACTTTTATATAAACAAATATGTAAAATATCTAATTTAAGATTTTAGCTTAATAATTAAAAACCTTTTATATCAATAAAAAGTTTTTGGTTCAACAATCAACACACCATTAGCACATTTTTCTTGTTGAGTTGTTTCCCGCCAAGTGTCGCAACGCACAGCATAGCGCAAAGCTTCATTTTTCAAAAATGTCGACCTTTTTGAGTTTCTGTTTTTCTCCTCAAACCGTAATCCCTAATTTCAACATTGTTTATCATCTTAATGCGTGCATCTCCCACC
>NC_029774.3:109051155-109072088 GCF_000817695.3 Arachis duranensis | reverse complement strand
CGTGACCTGAAACGTTGCCGTTCGAGGAGGATCTGTTTCTGGAACCTTCATCTTCTTCTTCTTCTTCCACAAACTAGGTTTTCCCTACGAAGATTCCCATGGCACCTTCCCCAGCACTGACTACGAGGTGAAGGAGTATAGGGAGCAGTAGATGAAGAACGAAGACGTCGCTTATGTTGTAGTGAATTGCATGTGCCATTATGATACCGGGTTTAGGGTAAGCCATTCTAATTGCATTGATAACATTTATCATAAACTAGTCATCTCAGAATGAGTAACTTAGATTTATATATTTTCTGTTGAAAACAAATTGCATGATTGAATGCTGAAATTAGTGGAATTTTATGGTAAAATATTAGTTGGTCAGTTCATGTGCCTAGCAAGTAGAATTTGATCAAATTTAGTACTTGGAAGCGTCAATGACGATATGATGGGATTTTTTCATGTTTTTAATTCCTTGTGCCGTGTAGTTTGTCATTGCATTCAGTATTCTGTCTTTGTTCTAATGCTGTGTTTTTTTTTTTTTGTTATATAGCTATGTTATTTATTCAAATGTTTATCTTCTCCCAAGGCATACAAGTGGATGATACAACAACCCTGGTTTGGTTTCATTTCTAGCAGATTGCATGGGTAATGATTAATGAACAAAGTTTTCAAAGTGGCGTGGGATTTTTGATGATATAATTGATCATGGCTGTGTCCCTAGTGAGTCAATGTTTTGTGTATTGATTTCTGCATATCCAGTGCGCCTGTTAAAGATTTTCTGGATGAAGCATTCATCATCTACAGTCATATGATTGAGGTTACCAACCTTACCTTGGCTTGCATAATTCCCTCTGCGTGTCCTTGTAAGCAAACCAGGGAACTTTTCAAAGCATTACCTAAAACAAGCTAAAAATTTATCTATTGTAATTTAGTTGCAACTGGACTTGATGTACATTACTACATAAAGTTAGCAATGAAGGCCTAATTTGGCTACATAGTTATCAGGATATCGTAGATAAATAAAGGATATCGATTGAAGAAACAGATGCAATGTGTTAGAATTGAGGAAGGCAGGGACATGCTTTTATCCATATTGAGGGCTTCTATGAGGGAGGGGGATGCGGTCGAAGAAGAAAAAGCTTGGCTCAAATTTCTCCAATTAGTGTAACTTGCCAAATTAGTGTAACTTGCCAATCTCAGATATCAAAATTAGGCTTAACTCACTTTTACATGTAGGAGTGAACACGGATTGGATTGAATCGGATATGGCCAGCACTAAAATTATTGAATCAGATCTAATATCTGCGATTTTTAAGTTTGGATTCAATCTGATCTGCACATTTGCGGATGGGATTAGATCAGATCTTGGATATATTTAAAAAGTTTATTTTTATTTAAAAAATATTAATAAAATATTATTTATTTATTTGTTTTTGCGAATCTGCGGATATGCGGATCGGATGTGCGAATACTTATATAAAATACACAATCCGATCCGATAACTTTGTGGATCGAATTCGATAACCTTGCAGATTGAATTGATATCCGCAATTTTTGGATCGAATCCATAAATACTCTTAATACTCTTATTTACATGATACATATTTAGAAAATTAGAATATTTTTTATATTTATATAAATAAAAAAGCCTATATATAACTCACACTTAGCTTGAACCCGCAAGCCTCCATTATGGCCCATATATATCTTATCTCTAACACAACTTTATTTAGTATTGCGATTAATTAAAGATATCATGTGATTAATCAATCAATTAATTAATTAATTAAGGTAAAGGATTAAAGTGTTATCCCACCAATGAGGATTTTGTCTTTAAAACATTTTGCGCTACGCTTGCTAGTTGCTACTTGCTAGGCGCCTAATAGGCCCACAAAATTGCTTCTCTTTTACGATAGGGTAACTCATGCTTTTTGCGCTGTTTTCTTTCTTCATTAATTTGATAATTTCTTTTATTCCAACTATTCCAGCCATGTTTAACTATCTATGGGCATTATTACAGTTTGGCGGTAGAAGTAATAGTATAATGATTTTGTTGAAGTTTTATTTTTGAATTTTTTTTTTTAACTTCGATGTATCTCTTTCCAGTTTCAATGAGGAAAAATATTCTAATATAATATTAGTTGTTTTCAAAAATAGCTTTAATTTAATTGAAATGTAAAATAATATAATAATATATCATAAATAGTTATTAATTGTATGTGTATATTTATTTAGAATTAATTTTGCTTTATCTCGTAGTTTTGTGACATTCTTATTAAAAAAGAAAAAAAATTGAAAAAATTTAGACTGTATATAGTTATAAATAATCTCACCTTTTATTATTTTTCATCACACACAAAAAGGACAAAACACATACTTCATTAATTAATTTCTCGTTTTTTCTTTATACTCACTACATAACGGCTAAAAAGTATACGCAACATTAAATGAATATATATTTATCGTCAATATAAAAAAATTAAACAGATAATCAATTATAAAAATTTTCTAGAGAATTCAAAAAAGAAGTTGAATCAAAGAAAAAAAAAATTGTAATTTAAAACCGTTAGTACATCACCATTCATAATATATAATGAGATTTACATCTAATTTCCATCACAAATCATAACAAAATTTCTACTATATAATTAACTTGATTGCAATCATCAATTCAAGAGTTCAAACTAACTCTTTCACACTTCACCTAATTTACACAGTTATGTTACAAAAAAATGGAATCTTTGTAACAAAATTTTTGTGTTAAAATTTAAAAGTGTTACAAAAAATTGATATTTGTAACAAAAATTGGTGATTGTTTCATAATAATAATATTTTATAACAATAATACAATTTATTATAAAATATTTTATTATTTTGTAATATTCTAATTTTTTTGATTACAAATTAGGTTAGTTTTTATAATGAATTGGTGTTTTGCTGTAAAATTTTTTAATGTTTTATAAAAAAAAAGATAAAGTTGTTGCAAAAATATTCATTTGTTTTTAAAATTTTAATTATTTTGTAACAAAAAATTAATTTATCACAAAATTCAATATTATTTGTAACAAATTATTTGTTTGTCACAAATTACAAATATTTTTTGTAACTAAAAAAATTATTTTAAAATATTAAAATCTTTAAAGGTAAAAAAAATTGTTTATATATTTTTTAGGATAATTTTATTTTATTTAAAAAATTTAATTTTTTAGAATATTATTTGTATTAATTAATAGTTTTTTATAAAAAATTAAAAATTAAATGATTAATTTTTAAAAATTGTAGATATTATTTTTTATTTTTTTTTAAAAATTAATATATAATTCTTATTAATAGTCAAGTGTTAAATGTTACTAAAAATTAATTTCTGAAACTTAAAAAAATGTAATTGTTAAACATAAATAAAAATAGTTAAAAGTAAAAATAAATATAAAAAGTAAAAATCTTAATTTAGTGTCTCACTTTCACTCTCTTTACCTTACCACATACAGCAGCTGAACAATGGAGCTCCTGGAAGAAGAAGAGCCCGCGCTGTCAGCAATGCTGTCCGCATCGACTCCCTGGTAGCCTCTGTTTTGCCTCATTTCTGCCTCGCCTTCGCACTCGCATATACCAGCGCCATCATCTTCTGCGCTGCCATTCGTGTCCGTTTTCGTCCCCTCTGCGTCGTTGTCGGTTTTTGCTCCCTCATCCATGGCGGTGCTCCTCTGCATTGTCGCTATTCGTGCTCGTCTTCATCTCCTCTTCTGCGTCGCAATTTCTGCTCGTGCTGCTCCTCTGCTTCTACTACTTTGGTCTCTGGTCCTTTGCTTCTACTGCTCTGGTTCATCTTGTCCATTCTCCTTCCTCCACAGTGGTGCTCGGCGTTGTCGTTCCCTAGTTGCTGCATGTCGCTTGGTTGCTGGTTTCTGCTCTGTTGAAGGTAAATGTTATTTGAATATTGTTCTTTGATATTCTTGTTGTCTATGAAAATATTGTTCTATAATCTATTTGATAATTTGATTTTCGATTCTTTGGAAATTTAATTTTGATTTTTTGTTGCTTCTTTGTTCTATGCTTTTTATTCTATTTTTTGCTTCTTTGTTCTATGATTTTGATTCTATTTTTTTCTTATACTTTTGTGTTTGTGAACTGAGTGTCTTACTGTGACAACTACATTATCCCTGTTTACATAAAAATATTAATCCAATTTTGTAATTAATTTTATGTTTTTTTACAATGCATTGAATTAGAATAATTTGTATTGGGGAGTTATTGAGAATCGACTTAAAATTTAGTTAGACAGAGCCTTTTGAGAGTGGTAGTCGCTGTAATGATAGCTTATATCTCCATACTCTTTTTTCCACTATTTCTTTACATCTTTCTCTCATCCATTCTCATCTCTTGCAGAAATTAGTTCAATGGTCAACTACCAGACATATTGGATTAATTTTGATAGGCGTGCCCTGAGTTTAGGAAGTGCCTCGATGAATTATTTTTGGATATTGACTTCTCTCAACTCTGTGAAAAATCAAATACGTTGTCCTTGTCTCAAATCCAATAATGTTTTGTTCAAACTTAGAAATGAAGTTCATCATCATGTGCGCCAATGGAGGATAGTGAGCTCACATTAAATATGGGTGCATCATGGTGAGAGTGTTCAAAATACATCAACTATAGATGTGTTTGATTTAACTGAGATTAACTGTGAAAGGGACAATGATATTACCACTTATGAGATGTTGTATAACATCTTTAGAGGAAAAATACTAGGGGAGATGTCGAGAGATTTTACTATCAACATAGATGACAATATTTCAGAAGAACCTCACAAGGGGACAAAAAATGTTTCAGAGGTTAATGAGAGATGCTGAGCAAAGCTTGTATCTGGATAGTGGAATTTTAAGATTATCTTTCATTGTTAAGTTGTCTTAAGTTGAATGTCGCTATGGATGGAGCAAAAATTCAATTGATGCTTTGTTGCTCTTTCTAAAAAGTATACTTTCAAAGAAAAATACATGTCCTACTTCATTTTACGATGCTTGAAAAGTGATTCGAGATTTGGAATTATATTACGAGAAAATATATGCTTGTGAGAATGATTGCATTTTGTTTTGGGGGCAAACATATGCTGATCTTGATGAATGTCCAAAGTGCAATCAATCTAGATGAGTGAAGGAGAAGGGGAATGAAAAGGATGACTCTTGTTAGAAGGTGTCCCAGAAGATACTAAGATACTTTATGTTAAAACCTAGGCTTCAATGGATCTTCATGTGTGAAAAAATAACAGTAGTAATAAGGTGGAATAAAGAGAAGTGACTTGATGGTGGAGTCCTAAAACACCTAGCATATTCTATAGTGTGGAAGAAATTTGATGTGGAACATGACCTATTTGCTTGTGATGCTAGAAATATCAGGCTTGGAGTTACTAGTGATGGATTCAATCCATTTAACAATATGAATATTTCATAGTACTTTGCCAGTTGTTCTTATTCCAAATAACTATCCTCCATAGATGGTTTTGAAATATTCAAATTGGATGTTATCCTTACTTATTCCAGACTCTAAATTCCCCCGGCAATTCTACTGATGTATACTTACAATCATTAATTGAAGAGTTGAAAGAATTGTGAGAAGATGGTGCTGAAACATTTGATGTGGTTAAGAAATGGAATTTTCAGTTGTTTGCTGCAGTTATATGGAAATAAACGATTCCAACTTATGCCATGTTAAATGGTTGGAGCACTAAAGGTGCATTAGCATGTGTATGTTGCCAAAGAGAAACTAGTTCTAAAAGACTGAAACATGGATACAAGCATTGCTATATCGGTCATCGCCGCTATTTTCCGCATGATTATCCATGAAAAAAAAGAGTTCTTTTAACAATACTAAGAAACTTGGTAAAGCACCTAAGCCACTTTTTGGTTATGATGTCTTAGAAGAATACAAGACTTTTAAACAAACAGAATTTGAAAACTATACTAAGAAGAGAAAGAAGCCTGGGCATGACAAGGTTGCTGAAAACTGGAAAAAGAAAATCATTTTCTTTGAGTTGTCTTATCGAAAGACATTATTGTTACGTCATGATGACATGTTAAGTGATTTTTAAAGGTTTTTTTCATTCATTTTCTTAGGTTTTAATCAAATTTCTTAAGTTTTCTACTAGAATTTTATAAATAATTTAATATTTGGAGTTAGGATAATATTTCTATATTTTCAGGAGTTTTTGGATAAAAAAATAATCAAGAATCAAAGTTTTTTTACAAGAAAAACACAAGTAGGGCAAAAATGTGGCCTAAGGAACAAAATCGTACCTTAAGGAAAAAGGAGATGGAGACAAGAAGTACGTAGAGGCACGCTCGGCGTCCATTCCACACGCCCGGTAGCCATTCCACACTTCCGGTGGCCATTCCACACGCCCGGCGGTCTCCCCATGCATTTCTCACACGCCCGATGGCCAAGACACACGCCCGGCGGCCCTCTTTCCTTGCTTCCAACTGTCGGGCGTCCTCCAAGCTTCCAAGACACACTCCCAGTGTGTGTGCTCTTTGGGAGGTGTAACACCCTAATTACCCTAAGCCTTACCTCTAGCCGTAAAGCAAAGGTTAATCAAAGGTTACGACAATTCTAAGGCTTATATATATTTATATAGAAGGAAATAATATATTTTAGAAGCCCGATGAAGGATTAAGCTCAAAAATAGAATTACAAAAGCGCGAAACATTCAGACGAAGCTAACACACAAGACATAAGGTATTGATGCAAGAGAGTAGAACATATATAGATATAAGAGTATAATAATCATAGGGAATTAGCCGCAGCTTGCAGAGTTTAAGTCGACTAGTTACAAATAGAAAAATACAGAGTTTTGGAGTTAAAACAGCTTATACAACTTATCTCTCAAGTAAGCCTCTAAGGCCATGAAGTTTAAAACAAAAGGGTGAGAGAAGGTACTACAACAAAATAAAATAGAAATAAACCAGGAAGAAACCATACTCCACTTTGCCACCATGTTCGCAATTTCACCGAGGTGAATTACGACCTGCATCTGAAAAAAAAACAACAAGGTATGGAATGAGAACCGGAGGTTCTCAGTATGGTAACAGTGCCCAATAATGTAAGATGTAAGGCTCTGGGACGTCGAAAGTAATCCTAGAACTTCACATCGCATACGGATATTCAAGCTTAGAATAAAATAAATAAATAAAGAACTTAAATCGTAAACAGGGTTATCTAAACTTAGAGAAATTCTAACTAATACTAATCACCGCTGTCCCACAGCCTTCACCAACCTACCCTCCGTGCGATTCCATCGCCACCGCGTACCTAACCTCTTCAGCACCAGACAAACACAGATAATGCAAGCAAGTAAAACACAGATAGTATTAGATATATAACAAGTAATTCAAGAAGCAAGTAGGAATGTTATACAATTAGGCAAACTCAAGTAATCAAAGCAAGCAAGCATAAAGAAGATGCATATGATGAATGTCTGTCCTATTGGCTGTGATATCACATGTCGGTTATAGTGCCAAACGTGACACAAAATCCGGACGACAACTCCTGGATTAGTCTCTCTGTTGCGCATACTTAGGAGGAACAATTTCGAGGGATAAGTGCCCTACCACCTTCTCCTTTCAGAGGAAAATGTTCCGAGGGAGAGTGCCCTACCACCTTCCTCTGGATGCCACATGATTCCGTGGGCTAGTGCCCTACCACCTTGCAACAAGAGAGAAACCCATGCTCAGGAGGAATAATTCCGAGGGATGAGTGCCTACCACCTTCTCCTTTCAGAGGGAAACACTCTAAGGGAGCGTGCCCTACTTACCGTCCTCTTGAGTGATAAATATGAGTGAGAAGCCCAGCTTCAAGCCTCACATCCGAACGTAGGCCGGAGACTGCCACAACCTCTACGACGGAGAACAATGCATATTGTAATCACATATTCAATCTCAGAGGTCACTCCTCATAACACACTTCCACTCATACTCATTCCATCAACCATAATCATTCATAATTTCCATTCCGAACTCGTTAGTTCCTCGGTTTCTCAATTCGTTGTCAGTAATCACCAAGTTTACTACTCTTCCTTCTCTCTCAACCAAACTCATCCTCAATACACCAGAAACCTAAAACTCCATTCTCTAACTTTTCAAGGTAATATCCAAGTAATTACATCCAAGAC
The DNA here is from genome assembly GCF_000817695.3 of Arachis duranensis. Taxonomy (NCBI): domain Eukaryota; kingdom Viridiplantae; phylum Streptophyta; class Magnoliopsida; order Fabales; family Fabaceae; genus Arachis; species Arachis duranensis. The sequence continues at coordinate 109,063,942 of NC_029774.3, read as the reverse complement.
CTTCTCTATGGATAACCTCCAAAAACAAGCCAAAAGTCTTAAATAGGTGTCACAGAAGTTTACAAGCTTGTTGGGAAGGTGAAACAGTTAAAAACAAGATTTTAGTTGAAAACAGGGCATGTGCGTACGCACAAGGGTGTGCGTGCGCACGCCCAGTAAAGTTTTCAATGTGTGAAAACACATAGAGGTATGAGTACGCACAGGTAGTAAAAATTTCAACTCTGTTCATCCGCACAAGGCGTGCAAACGCCCTCAACAGAGTACACCTTCCAACGTGTGCGTGTGCACAGGTTGCAAAACTTTGTTGGTTGTGTGTGCGCACAGATCGTGCTACAGCTCTCAACAGCAAGCCTTCCCCTGAGTGTGCATGCACACAAGGCTATGCGTGCGCACAGGTTCAAAAACTTCCAGGGGTGTGCGTGCGCACACAAACCAGAAATCAAATATTTTGCAGCAGGCACAGAATTCAGATTTTGACACCAAACTTTAAATGATCATAACTTCCTCTACAAAAATCCATTTCTTACAAAATTTATATCCATTTAAAGAGTTTTCAATGAACTTTAATTTAAAGCAAGTTTTAACAAATTTTGAAAACTAAGGCTCAAGTTATGATATGTCAAAGTTTACCAAAAATCTGTTTTTACCAAAAGTCTCAAAACCTTAATTCTACCAAAACTACCAATCCAAAACCAAACCAATCACAACCCGAGCAAAACCAAAACAACATAAAATTCCATACCATTCCTCTCCCAACTCAACCATCCATAATATCCCAATTACACCATTCAACACCATCAAAACCCTTAATCATCAACATCCAAAACCATCATAAACACTCATAATCATCATCAACCAACAACAACAACATCAACAACCACAACAAATCCTTATCAATGATCATCACCAAACAATATCTAACATTACCCAAATTTACTAAAGTGTTTACTCCTCACATTATTCTCATAAAACTCATATCCTTCACCAACTGTCATCAACATTAATATTCATACTCCTTCTCTATTAATCTCAACATTGGTAACCATTATCAACATTCACTTTTCCACAATCCTCATAAACAACAATAAATCACAACATTCATCATCAATCTTCACAATAATTAATTATCAACAATCAACATCAAAATTCATATATTTCACATCCCAAAACTCTATATCATCATCACCACCATACCACTTATCTTTGACTGACCAAAATCACATACAATTAAACATACACCCAAACATCCAATCTTATCTTAAGGTCAACTAGCCTAAGGTTCACGAAGCATTACATATTATATAACGAAAACCGAAACCATATGTTGGCCGATTTCCAATATGCCCAAAATACCAAAAGCTTGATTCCAACAAGATCAACAAGCCTCAAGCACCTACACCACCTCCAAGACTTACCAACTATCAAGCCATACATATATTACATACCAACATCAAGCTTAGGGTTCACAAAGACAACTAAACACAAGGGTTTAGTAAGACCTTACCAGATTAGCGGTAAAATCCCATAATTACCCACTACTAGAGATCACATAAACAAGCAAAACCATAAAATCTACTCAAAAATCAAATCCCAAAAATACAAAAATTTAGGGCAGGAAACTGGGATGTGAGATTCGAGTTCTTACCAGATTTTTTTCAAAAAATGAAGAGCTCAACAAGCACTTCGCGTGGCCACAAACGGCTCGTCAATCGGAGTTCCGTAGCTCAAGTTATGGATCTTGGAAGGTGATGATAAATAGTAACATCACCCTCTTCCCCTCTCTTCTCTATGCAGCGCCCCTTTCTTATTTGGGGTGGAAATGAGCTGAAATGCTCATTTAATAAGCATATATATGTTGGGCATTGGACCCGGTCTAACCCGTTATTGTTTTTGGTCCGTTTGGTCCACTTTGGGCAAAAACCTTTAAGATTAGTGCGCGATTTTCAATTCTAATTTTTTTTGTCCTTTCAAAATAATAAATCAATTTTCAAAATCTTATTTTTCTAAAATACGTGGTACTGGACACACTAGAGCCGGCACTGCCAGCTTAAGTGCCAGTACGCAATTTTTACAAGAACCTTTCGAAAAAGATACATTTTCCAACTCAGAAAAATTTATTGAAATCAAATTCACCTTTAAATTTTCAAATTAAAACTTCTAAATTTTGAATCTAATCCGGCACTTAAAAACTGCGGTTAAGCCGGTTCTTACATTCTCCCCTACTAATAAAATTTTCGCCCTCGAAAATTCGAATCACTCGATATGTCCCCATCAAAGAGTTCTACCATGTCAATGTTTCCCTTTTACCTTCCGCTGTGTCACTCTAATTATTTGTGACTAAAGAGTCCAAATATTTTTCCTTAAAACCCAATACTACTTTTGTAAATTTTTGCAAAGTTTTCGAAACAAGTTCAATCTAAATCTTTTCAACGTTAAAACTATTTCAAAAGGCTCAAAAATCATTTATTCTTAAATCAAAACCTTGCAACTTGAATCCCTTTTGTTAAGTTAAGCTTGAAACCAAATTCACAATTTAGCAAAACCATAGATTTCACTTTCCTTCTAAATCATATTATTAAATGAAAAATTCTGACTTACTTTCAAAACCAAATCATTTAAACCAACAGTTTCAAACCAAATTTAAAAATCATTCTAAGCTTTAAAACCTTTTCAACATGAACGACGATAGTCTACACTATAAAAATAAATTAAGGTTTGGTTACCGGCTTCATAACTACCTCAACCCTGTTGTTATGATCGACCCGCCTCATGCGTTCCTCGGCGTGGACAATCTCTAACCAAATGTCCCGGTGCATCACACTTGTAACATAGTTTCATACCCAGCTGGCATGACTTATTCGGATGGTAGTTCCCACACTCCTGACATTTCATATCAGGGAAGTAAGCTTTTGACCGCTTCCCTTCACCATTTCTCTTGAAGTTTTGTCCCCTTGGTCCAAGGTAATCGTCACATTCCCTATTAGTGTTTCCTCCACGAGTGTCCCTTGACGAGGCTACCGTCTGTGCATATTCCTCAACAACTCTCGCCTTATTCACTAGATCGGAGAAAATCTGAATCTCCAAAGGAGTCTCAGTAGTCATGATGTTATCTTTCAAGCCCGTTTGATACTTAATGCACTTCCAGCTTTCATAGGTCTCCAGGGCACCCTGACATACCCTACAGAACCTACAGAGCTCCTTAAATCGACTAGTATAGTCCACCACAGACAAGAAACCTTGCTTCAACTATATAAGCTCCATCTCCTTCGCTTCCCTAGCAGATTCAGGAAAGTACTTCTTGTAGAAAGCTGTTTGGAATACATCCCAAGGGAGTTCTGCATTCGGAAGTCACAGCAACTGGCACTCTCCTTGCTACCAATGCCGAGCCTCTCCCAAAAGCTGATATGTAGCAAACTCCACATACTGGTTGTTCGAAACATGCTGTGCTTGTAACGCACGCTCCATGGCCTGGAACCAATTATTCGCTTCGGTAGGGTTGGTTGAATCTCTGAAACTTGCCGGATGAACCTTGAGAAAAGAAACCAAGGTCATCAGGGCACCTCCCATGTTATCACAATTTCCTTCTGCATTATTATTTTTGTTTCCATCTCCGTTTCCATTTCCAGCCAGTTGGCCTAACCTCTGCACAGCTTGCAGAGTCGCAGCAGCATTTGCCTCCATAGTGTTTGCAAGATTCGCCGTTGCCGCCATGAACTCGGCATGGTTATCGGCCAGTTGCTCATTCCTACTCTCTCCTCGTGAACGTGTACGACCTTGTCCGCGAGTGGCCATTAGGGTTCCTATCTACACCAATCAATTGATATCAAGGTGATCAGTCTCAATATCAAAAGCCTAGTATTTCAATTATCCCTAAACGACACTCACAAACAAGCATGCTATGTATATATCAAACAGATAACCTAAATAGCATGAAAGAAAAAGACACAGAGTATGCAATGAAGTACAATCGGTCCATCCCTCAGGCTCACGAGGACGAACTGCTCTGATACCACTAAATGTAACACCGTAATTACCCTAAGCCTTACCTCTAGCCATAAAGCAAATGTTACTCAAAGGTTACGACAATTCTAAGGCTTATATATATTTATATAGAAGGAAATAATATATTTTAGAAGCCCGATGAAGGATTAAACTCAAAAACAGAATTACAAAAGCGTGAAATATTCACATGAAGCTAACGCACAAGATAGAAGGTATAGATGCAAGAGAATACAACATATATAGATATAAGAGTATAATAATCATAGGAAACTAGCCGTAGCTTATGGAGTTTAAGTCGACTAGTTACAAACAAAAAATACAGAGTTTTGGAGTTAAAACAACTTATACAACTTATCTCTCAAGTAAGCCTCTAAGGCCATAAAGTCTAAAACAAAAAGGGTGAGAGAAGGTACTACAACAAAATAAAACAGAAATAAACCAGGAGGAAACCATACTCCGCTCTACCACCATGTCCACAATTTCACCGAGGTGAATTACGACCTACATCTGAAAAACAACAACAAGGTATGGAATTAGAACTGGAGGTTCTCAGTATGGTAACAGTGCCCAATAATGTAAGATGTAAGGCTCTGGAACGCCGAAGGCAATCCTAGAACTTCACATCGCATATGAGTATTCAAGCTTAGAATAAAATAAATAAATAAAGAACTTAAACCGTAAACATGGTTATCTAAACTTAGGGGAATTCTAACTAATACTAATCACCACTGTCCCAAAGCCTTCACCAACCTACCCTCCGTGCGATTCCATCGCCACCGCCTACCCAACCACCTCAGCACAAGACAAACACAGATAATGCAAGCAAGAAAAATACAGATAGTATTCAAATATATAACAAGTAATTCAAGAAGCAAGTAGACATGTTATATAATTAGGCAAACTCAAGTAATCAAAGCAAGTAAGCATAAAGAAGATGCATATGATGAGTGTCTGTCCTATTAGCTGTGATAGCACATGTCGGTTATAGTGCCAAACCCGACACAAAATCCGGACGGCAACTCCCGGATTAGTCTCTCTGTTGCACATACTTAGGAGGAACAATTCTGAGAGATAAGTACCCTACCACCTTTCCCTTTCAGAGGAAAACGTTCTGAGGGAGAGTGCGCTACCACCTTCCTCTGAATGCCACATGATTCCGTGGGTTTGTGCCCTACCACCTTGCAACAAGAGAGAAACCCATGCTCAGGAGGAATAATTCTGAGGGATGAGTGCCTACCACCTTCTCCTTTCAGAGGGAAACACCTCGAGGGAGAGTGCCCTACCACCGTCCTCTTGAGCGATAAATATGAGTGAGAAGCCCAGCTTCAAGCCTTACATCCGAATCTATGTGAGAGACTGCCACAGCCCCTACGACGGAGAACAATGCATATCGTAATCACATATTCAATCTCAGAGGCCACTTCTCGTAGCACACTTCTACTCATACTCATTCCATCAACCATAATCATTCATAATTTCCATTCCGAACTCATTAGTTCCTCAGTTTCTCAATTCATTGTCAGTAATCACCAAGTTCACTAATCTTCCTTCTCTCTCAACCAAACTGATCCTCAATACACCAGAAACCTAAACCTCCGTTATCTAACTTTTCAAGGTAATACCTAAATAATTACACCCAAGACCTTCTCTATGGATAACCTCCAAAAACAAGCCAAAAAGTCTTAAATAGGTGTCACAGAAGTTTACATGCTTGTTGGGAAGGTGAAACAGTTAAAAACAAGATTTTAGTTGAAAAACAGGGCATGTGTGTACACACAAGGGTGTGCGTGCGCACGCCCAGGAAAGTTTTCAATGTGTGCGTACGCATAGAGGTGTGCGTACGCACAGGTAGTAAAAATTTCAACTTTGTTCATCTGCACAAAAACTCCCAGGGGTGTGCGTGCACACAAGGCTGTGCGTGCGCACACAAATCAGAAATCACAAATTCTGCAGCATGCACAGAATTCAGATTTTGACACCAAACTTTGATTGATCATAACTTCCTTTTAAAAAATCCATTTCTTACAAAATTTATATCCATTTAAAGAGTTTTCAATGAAATTTAATTTAAAGCAAATTTCAAAAAATTTTGAAAACTAAGATTCAAGTTATGATTCGTCAAAATTCACCAAAAATCCGTTTTTACCAAAAGTCTCAAAACCTCAATTCTACCAAAAATACCAATCCAAAACCAAACCAATCACAACCCAAGCAATACCAAAACAACATAAAATTCCATACCATTCCTCTCCCAACTCAACCAATCATAATATTCCAATTACACCATTCAACACCATCAAAACCCTTAATCATCAACATCCAAAACCATCATAAACACTCATAATCATCATCAACCAACAACAACAACAACATCAACAACCACTAGAAATCCTTATCAATTTTCAATAATCATCACCAAACAATATCTAACATTACCCAAATTTATCAAAGTGTTTACTCCTCACATTATTCTCATAAAACTCACATCCTTCACCAATTGTCATCAACATTAATATTCATACTCCTTCTCAATTAATCTCAGCATTAGTAACCGTTATCAACATTCACTTTTTCACAATCCTCATAAACAATAATAAATCACAACATTCATCATCAATCTTCATAATCATTAATTATCAACAATCAGCATCAAAATTCATATATTCCACATCCCAAAACTCTATATCATCATCACCACCATATCACTTATCTTCGAATCACCAAAATCACATACAATTAAACATACACCCAAGCATCCAATCCTATCTTAAGGTCAACTAGCCTAAGGTTCACGAAACATTACATATTACATAATGAAAACCGAAACCATACCTTGGCCGATTCTCAATATACACAAAACACCAAAAGCTTGATTCCAACAAGATCAACAAGCCTCAAGCACGAACACCACTTCCAAGACTCACCAACTATCAAGCCATACACATATAACATACCAACATCAAACTTAGGGTTCACAAAGACAACTAAACAAAAGGGTTTAGTAAGACCTTACCTTTTCCAACGAGATTAGGAGTAAAATCCAACAATTATCCACTAGTAGAGATCACCTAAATAAGTAAAACTACAAAATCTACTCAAAAATCAAACCCCAAAAATGCAGAAAGTTAGGGCAGGAAACTGGGACGTGAGCTTCAACTTCTTACCAGATTTTTTTAGATAGAAATGAAGAGCTCGACACAAGAGCTTCGCATGGCCGCAAACGGCTTGTCAATCGGAGTTCCATAGCTCAAGTTATGGCTCCTGGAAGGTGATGATGAATAGTAACATCACCCTCTTCCACTCTCTTCTCTATGTGGCGCTCCCTTTCTTATTTTGGGGTGGAAATGAGCTGAAATGCTCATTTAATGAGCATATTGATAAACTACTATTTTATGGTTTATATTGTGTTTAACTGAGTGATTTTTATCAAGTCCTTGCCCACTTATTCATATGATTTGCATGATTTTACAATTCTTTCCTAGTTTAGTTCTATGGTTGTAAACTTGCTTCCTAGAAATCTTTAAATTGTATGTTTTAATTCTCCTTTATACCATTCGATGCCGTGATCCATGTGTTAAGTGTTTCAGACTTCATAGGACAGGAATGGCTTAGAGAATAGAGAGGAAGCTTGCAAAAATGGAAGGAACACAAGAAACTAAGGAGATAACCAGCGAGCGCGTGAAATGAAGAAAATTGCAGTGACGCGTGCGCGTGCCTGATGCATATGCGTGGATTGGAGTTCTGCAATATGACACGAGAGCGTGCTTGATGCGAGCGTGTGACACGCCAAAACGACCAGCGATGCGTACGCGTGACTGACGCGGACGCGTGAGATGCGCAATCTGCAGAATTAACAGAAAACGCTGGGGACGATTTCGGGCCGCATTTTGACCCAATTTTTGGCCCAGAAACACAGATTAAAGCTAGGGAACATGCAGAGACTCAATACAACTTTACATTCACATAATTTTAGGTTTTAGATGTAGTTTTCTAGAGAGAGGCTCTCTTCTCTCTCTTAGGATTTAGGGTTTCTATTAGGATTATGATTTCTTTTTCTTCATTCTAGGTTCAATGTTCCTTTACTTTAATTTCTCTTCTACTTTTATTTATTCTATTATTTTAGTTTGTTAATATTGGTTTATGAACTCCATGTTAGGATTGATTTTCTTATTTAATACACATTGAGGTATTTCAGATTTAAGATTGCTTTCTCCAAATTCATGTTATTAATGCTTTTAATTTAATTTAGATTTTTTCCCTTTGCTTTGGTTGAGTAATTGGTGACACTTGAGTTATCAAACTCATCTGTTGATTGAAAATTGGAATTCGCTGATTGATTTGGATCCCTCTAAAGCTAGTCTTTCCATAGGAGTTGACTAGGACTTGAGGAATCAAGTTGATTAGTCCACTTGACTTTCCTTTATTTAGTAAGGGTTAACTAAGTGGGAGCAATAAACAATTCTCATCACACCTGATAAGGATAACTAGGATGGAATTTCCAGTTCTTATACCTTGCAATGGTTTTCATGATAATTAATTTATTTTTCTTGTCATTTAAATTACTTGTTCCTTATTTCAAAAACCCAAAAATATTGTTTTCCATAACCAATAATAAATCATACTTCCCTGCAATTCCTTGAGAGACGACCCGATGTTTAAATACTTCAGTTTATTATTTTTATTGGGTTTGCTTAAGTGACAACCAAACTTTTGTACGAAAGGGTTCTTTGCTGGTTTAGAAACTATACTTACAACGTAATTACTTTTATTAAATTCTTTACTAGCAAGAATCCGCTCGTCACATATATATGTTGGACCTTGAGCTCAATTTGGGCTCGGTCTAACCCGTTAGCGTTTTTGGTCCGTTTGGCCCACTTTGGGCCAAAACCTTTAAGATAAGTGCCCGGTTTTCAATTCTAAATTATTTTTTTGTCCTTTCAAAATAATAAATCAATTTTCAAAATCTTATTTTCCAAAATACGCGGTACTGGACAGACTAGAACCGGCACTGCCAGCTTAAGTGCCAGTACGCAATTTTTACAAGAACTTTTCGAAAAAGATACATTTTCCAACTCAGAAAAATTCATTGAAATCAAATTTCAGCTTTAAATTTTTAAATTAAAACTTTTAAATTTTGAATCTACTCCGAACACTTAAAAACTATTATTTTACTAAAGCGGTTAAGCCAGTTCTTACAGGAGGTGCATTTGGGCATACGCCCAAATTTCTCTAGAACAAGCCAGGCGTAAAGACAATTCCCACTATCAAGATGTAACAATTAAGGCCTAATCTTAATTATCCACATCATTAGAAGACTTAATCACATCTGAAACATTTAAGATTTTAGAAGATTATTTATTGATTCATTCTAGAAACATAAAAGATTTCATTGTTAAGATTTGATTTGAATTATTATTTTTTATTTGAAATTAAAGTCAGTAACTAGTTATCTTATCTTTTCCTCTGAAAGATGAGATTAGGATAATTTGAATTTGAATTCTAGAATTAGGATATAAACAAGTGAACCATGTTCACAGAGAAGGATTTTTCATTTCTCAGCACAATTTTTTTTCTTGTTTTTTCTTTCATTCCATGGGTAACTAATCATCTGTCAAAGGGTTAGGAACTCTGTTTATGTTTTCTATAGATTATTAATCAATGTTTATTTTATTTTGAATTCTTACATTGATCTATTTCATGATTGAGTTATTAGTTCTTCATCCGAATTAGTAGCATTGAACGGTATGCCAATCCCTTTTGAATTCTTTTATTATAATTGGAGAAGTTAATATTTGAATTAAAGTTTAAAAACTCTTTCATATGACTATTTGAATTCAGTTAGAAATAGTGGTTCAATTAGTATGCAACACATGCATGATTTTCAATGACTTTAATTTTGAATAAGTGATATATAATTCGTATTAGAACAACTTTTGAAAATTGTGTTTTCTTCTAAAGTTTAACTAGATAGGACTAGCTTGAATAAGTGACATGTAATTTGACCTAAGAAATATTTTTAAATCTTATTTAAAACTAAATCAATTTTTATGGTTAAACTCTTTAATTAATTAATTGACAACTAGTTGATTAAAGAGAAATTGAGGAACTAAGGAATTGGAAATCAGTTACTAAAAATTTTTCGTGAAAGATCTTTGCATACTTCAAAATAAGTAAACAAGGTTTGGTTTTTCTAAGTGCATAAACATCTCCGAAACCTTTGACTCTCACCATCATTGTCTTCTCTCAATCAACATCTAAGTTCACTGTCTCTCAAGTACTCAAGCACTCAAGATTCCAAGCAAGATACAACTTTTGCCCTCATCAATCCAGGTTATTTTAAAATAATTAGGTCTTTAATCTGATAGTTGCTTGCTCAATTCTTTAATCCTCGTAGGAACGATATCCACTCACCATGGTGTAAAACCCGGTTAATTAACGGCTAATTAACCCATAAATGAGAATTTATTCTGGAAAGCCTAAAATGTGATTTTTATGGCTAAATGTGATAGAGGAGATTGAGACGAGAATTTTGGTACCAATTTTATAGAATTCGGACCAAGATTGGACCGAACGGGCCAAACCGGGCCAATTGGACCCAAAGTGGGCCCTTGGCCCAACATAACTTAACCAAAACCCTAGTTTTCAGCACTCTCTCTTCTCACAACACACTCAAACACGCTGAAATTAGAGAGAAAGGGAGGAAGAACACTCTCTCAAGTTCTCTCCCTTGGTTGATCTTCAAACCACCATAACTTTTGATCTAGAGCTCCGATTGCCGCTCCGTTTGCGGCCACGCGTTCACCGCGAAGAGCTCTACAAAACCCACTACTTTATTCTTGAGGTAAGCCACGATTTTGGTTCAGTTTCTCATCCCCAAATTCAAATTTCATGAGGAAAAATGTTGAGATTTTGGGTTCTTTGATGTTATAGGACCCAACTCTCTTGAAGGAGAAGATTAATCTTGTCTCCTTGGACCTTGGGTGTGGTAAGGTTCCTAACCCTAGTGTATTTTGTTGTTTTATGATGTTTGGGTTTTGAGATGTTGTGTATGGGTATGATGGTTGTGGCTTAGGTTGTGTGTGTGTGGATATTGGAGCTTGATTGGTGACTTTGAAAAGCTTGAAAAAGGGATTTGGTGGTGAAGAATCTGTTCTTGGAGGTGTTGGTTTGGTGGTGAAAAATCTGTTCTTGGAGGTGTTGAGGCCTTGAGAGCTTGTGGATAAGTGGTTTGGAAGTGCTCCGGTGGAGCTTGGGAAAATCGGCTAAGGTATGGTTTCGGTTTCCCGTATCTAATATGTAATGTGGTAGGAAATACTTAGGCTAAAGGCCCTAAGATAGGCATTGAATGGTAGATGTTGTTGAATGATTGAGATATATGATGTGGTCACATATGTGATGATGATTATTGATGCCTTGGTGGTATGATGTATGAGAAATATGCATGTTGTGATATATGCTTGATGATTGGTTATGGTTGAATTGTGGGTTGAACCATGTTGATGGTGAGTATGATGTTGATTGAGTACAATAATGATTTAATGGAATTGGTGTTATTGAGAATTGGCATGAGGGATAGTATATGATATGTCAATATGTTTGAGTTTGAGCCACTTGGGTGAAGTGGGTTAAAATAATGAGATAGTGATTTTGTAAATTGTGGTAATGTGTCAATGTGTGAGTTGAGGAGGCTTGATGTGGAATTTGATATATTTAGATTGATTTCAAGAAAAGGGATGAAAATGGCATGTTTGGATTGATTTTGAAAAGAGTTGGAAATGGCTTGTTTGAAAATGGCACTTTGTGGTTTTTATGAAAAATATGGTTTTTGGGCATACTTTGATGGGACATAACTTGGACTACGGATCTCTGTTTTGTGCCAAATCTATTTAGAAATGAAATTGGATCCGGGATGTCCATGCCGTTCGATGAACGGGTGAAAAATGATTTAAAATGAGGAAGTTATGTCCGTCGGAAGATTGGGGCCTAAATCTGTGAATTCTGCAGATTTTAACTTGGAAAATTTTTAGCAGAATGGCCCCTTGCGCGTGGGCGCACTTGGCGCGTGCGCGCCGTTCTTCCCGAAAATGCCATCCACGCGTGAGCGCCGTTCTTTCCGAAAATGCCATCCACGCGTGCGCGTGATGTGCGCGGGCGCGCCGATTGTGCTGCACCCAATGCCCAGCCATTTTCCAGAGAGTCATGCCAGAACTGTGCCAGTGTTGTGCCTGGGGCACGAGAACACCCACGCGTACGCGTGGTTGACGCGAACGCGTCGATTGGCAAATTTTTAATCCACGCGTTAGCGTGCATGACGCTTGCGCGTCGATGAAGTTTTGAGGCCACCCACGCGTGCGCGTGGAGTGCGCGTACGCGTGGACCTGTTTTCATCCCAAAGTTGATTTTTGAGTTTTAAAAGCCAAATCTCATACTTCTAAGCCTCTGATCTCACCACTTATATCTTAAATCATTATGATATGCCTAGCTATAAAAGAAGGAGCTAGTGGATGTGGTAACTTGCGAGTGAAGCAAGGGAAAATGAATAATCAATGAGGATCATTGAGGGTTATGTGAGATGTGGAGGATGGTGGTGGAAGTGCTTGTTATGCCATTGGCCGAAGGGCCGTAATTGTTTATGAATTGGCTGGTTCTGGATTGAACTGTGAGCCGGAAAAGCTGTGTATGCTATGAATATTGGCTGGTTATGGATTTAACCGTGAACCGGATGGCTGATATGGATGTTGATCCATGGATGAGAATTCATGCATGTTTATGCTGAATTATTGAT
>NC_029774.3:109046760-109050603 GCF_000817695.3 Arachis duranensis | reverse complement strand
ACCATGCTGGGGACCTCTGGTTCTCACCCATGCGGATTTTGTGGTTTTCAGATGCAGGACGTGAGGTTTCTCGCTGAGGCATGTTGGAGACTTCTAGATTTGCGAAGATCCTTTGTTCTCGGGGCTATGTTTTGGTTTATATGTTTTGCTTAGATACTTTTATCTCCATTAAATAATACAAACTGTGATGACTCCTCTTATGAGAGATTTTGGAGAATAGGTTTTATGTATTGGTGTCCCTTTGGGTTTCCTTGGGGTTTTCCTTATTTTTATCATATGTATATATTGTTATGCTCGGACCGGTTATCTTCGCAGCCGGATCTTGAGTCTTGATATTCCTGTTTTTGACACTCCTTTATATATATATAATCACGCGTTGGTTATCCTTGTTCGTTACGTTATCGATCGGAGTGTTACGCTTTCGAGTTGCGATGGTTTTTGTTTACCCCTCTTTCTACAAAGGCTCCTAGTTATAATCAATCATTCATACTACTATATGTACTAAACTTTTATTTTAGAGGTCGTAATACCTTGCCATCTCTAAATTATGACTTAAGCATAAGACTCTGTATGGTAGGGTGTTACACATGGTATTACTTGAACAATCCGGTGCACTTGCTGGTATCCATGAGCTTTAAATTTTGCTTATTAAGGTTTTAGCACCGTTGTCGGGGATTAATTGAGATTGACAATATACATCTAGTTAAATCCTAACTTAGATCTTGTTTACTTCCTTTTCTTTTGTTTTACGTTCAGTTTCTTTATTTTCTTTTCTTCTAGTCTATGTTCCTTGTTTCTTTTATTTTCTTTTCTTCTCTTTTATAAATTCTTTTTATGTTCTTTTAGTTCTTTATCTTATTTTCTTTTTTCTTTTTATTCTATAAGGTACATTTAATCTTGTTTTTATTGTTATCTTGCATGCAAAAAGAAGGAGATCCCATACCTCCTCTCTAGTACGATTCTGAGATAGAGTTAGCTCTGTTTCGATTGAGAAAGAAAGCAAGAGCCAGAAGAGAGAATGGCAGATGAGCAAAATAAAGCAATAAAGATTCTTGGAGACTACAATAGACTCCCTTCTAAAAGCTGTGGAGACAGAATAGTAAGACTCACAGTTTAAGTAAATAATTTGAATCAAAGCCTTCATTCATCTAATTGGTATAGAGGGACCAATTTAAAGGTAGTTCTCAAGAGAACCCAAATATTCACATAGCAAATTTTCTGCAGTTATATGACGTTGTGAAAAGTAACAAAGTTCCGAAACTATCTGACTGAGACTATTTTTCTTCTCTCTGAGAGATAGAACTATTTAATGGTTTTAATCGCAACCGCTTGGGTAGCATAACTTCATGGAGAATTTAGTTAGCAATTTAAACATTTACCACTTTAAACATTTACCAATTGGTAAAATCGAATTACACAATTTTACCAATTTAAACATTTAGTTACTTTTTTCCATATTAGAAATGCAAACACAAATATTATCAAATTTTCATTTTTTATGAGAACAAAAGTGAAACAGAATCAATATTTTCATTTTCAGCGAAACGAAGCAACAAATATAGCATATTTTCACTTTTTCTACCTACAAAAACCAAGAACAATTTTTAAGAGCAAAAATCACTTGTCAGTATCCACAACTTCAATTCAAAACTCGATCACTTATTGCACTGCAATCTTTCCATGAGCTTCGAACATAGCAAAACATGCTCATCATTATTAAGTCAAAATACTATAACACACTCTTGAACTTTCATCGACAAATAGAAATCAATATTTTTTTTTTTTGTGTTTCCTTTCTAATAAAGAATCAAATTTTTAAATCCAATCAACTATTGCAACCGCTAAGTTTATATTGTAATGGGATTATTGCATTCAAAAGATGTACCATCATCGTTACGTCTAATTATTACATTCGGATAAAAAATAATTATACATTTAGAAATCATTTTTGAAAAATTTATAAAAGAGGTGAAAAATGTAAAATTGAATTGTGATGAATTTGTTATAATGATCTGGTGTTTATAGGCAAGTGTTGGGCATGTTATTGCTTTCATTTTCGCAGGTATCAAATCCGAAAATGTATTTGAAAGTTTAGGCCTATTTTCGCTCTCATGGGATTCGAAACAGAAGAAAAAATTTCTTTTCATTTTTACTAGTTAGGAGCTCAAAAATGAAAATGTTTTTTTTTTTTTCTGTCTTTAGCTCTCACAAATTATGAAAATAGTATCTCATTTTTGTAATCACCAAAAACAAAAATTTGTAATATTTATTTTTGTATTTTTAGTATACAAAAATATATCTAAATATCTAAATTGGTAAAAATTTTGTAATTCGTTTTATTTTGATAAATAATAAATTTATTTAAATAAGAGAAATTTTATACTTAAGTATTAATATTTAAATTCTAAATATTAAATTTTAATTTTAACAATATAATAATAAAATATTAATTTAAAATATTTACTAATATTAATAAAAAACATTAATTTTTAATAATTTTTTACGATAAATTATAAATCCCGACAAATATCTTGCCCTTTATTTCGGCATTGGGTTGCATAAACCTTCGGAGTTGGTTTTGTTTTTACCAGGACAATTTTTTTTATTAAAGTAAAGTTCACTTCTTTTTTTCTTCTTCGTATTTTGTTTGTTTTTATGCCATTATGTCGGGGTGAAATCACTTTACTTTTGACCGAGGGGATAAAAAGGAAATTTGAACTTTATTGAGGATTATATTTTTTATTTATGATTAATATTGTATGAGAAAGGATGTAGAAATAAAATAAAAGAGAAAATAAGAGAGGTGGGGTTCACCTTCCGCGTATCATATGGTAGGCGTGTACATGGTCGGATTCGTCGGATTCGTCTTAATTTAAATTTGATTTTAAATAATAATTAAATTTATTTTTAACATTTTTATTCGGTTTTAGATTAAGAGAAATTTTATTGTTTTTGGGTCATATTAAAATTAAATCTAACACTGATAAAATTTGAGTTTTGATAAATTTTGTATCAAAAAATTATGATGCACTTATTTATAAAAAAAATATTTATTAGCGAAAAATTATTATCCATATTTAAATTTAAATTTATTCATAAATTCTAATTTTATGTTGTTTTGATTTATTTTTTAATTCATCAAGTATAATTAAAAATAAAATAATAAATTTATATAATTAAAAATAAAATAATAAATTTATAATTAATATAATATAATATCAGAATTAATTTAAAACATATATATTTTTTTTAGTTCTCTTAAAATATACATAGAGTAAATAAAGCTGCATTCGTTTTAATCTAAATCCGACTTTAGACCTTAAATGGTAATAGAGTCTATTTTTTAGATTTTTGTCCAATTCTAAATCCAGTAAAATTACAACAAATTAGATTTCAAAGATCCCCAAACCAGACACACCACTATCATATGATAATAGAGGCATGACATCATGAGACGTAATCACCACCTAACCATCTTCAGGCAACTTGCGTGCCATGGGATTACGACTAACGGAAAACCCATATTAACACCCAAAAATTAAAAAAAAAATGAAAATTTTTACTAGTCAAATTATAAACTTTAATATAAAATAATATCATTTTATTCTAAACGATTCATGCGGAAATCTATTAAAATGGACTTTTTTCCATTTGAAAAAATAGGAATTATATCATCATATAATTAATATTTTATTCAAATAATTATTTAAATGAGACATATATAATTTTATTAATCTTATCTCTTCTTTAAAATATGTTAAAAGTAAATTTTATTCTAAAATATTTAGGATGAAGTATCATTTTCTCCCTCATTATCATTTTTATTTATAATAAAACATAAAA
>NC_029774.3:109045519-109046638 GCF_000817695.3 Arachis duranensis | reverse complement strand
CTTACTAAATCAGTTGTCTTTATAATTAATTATCTAAAATTTCAATCCTCAATATTTTTATATTAATTAAATTTATCAATAAATCTATAATTAAGAAGTACTCTATTTTACTAAGATTTGTTCGAGTACTTTATTCCGTTAAAATTTTACAATAGAATTCTAATTTTATGAGCCTGTTTCATAGAAGCTTATTAGGTAACAATAGCAGCATCTACTGTCGATCACTTCAAGGTAACAATGCTATTGGATGTGGTAGATGAAGACCCAGTCATTCTGTTTGATGATGAAAACATTAGAAAAGAGATAAAAAAGTGTTCGAAGAGCCTAATAGATAGACTATTTTGATATCGAAAAATTAGCCCAGGAACTATTGAAGCAGCCTTGTATGCGATTTGGAGTTAGACAGTAGATTTCAAAGTCATGGGTCACAGGAGAAACTTGTTCCAAACCTTTTTCAACAAAGAAACGGATATGACCAGAATAGAAAGAGGAACTCATTAGCTTTTCAAAAACTACATATTGAATCTAAGAAAATAGAATGAGGAACTGGAATTTAAAGATAAAGAATTTACAATGGTTCCAACATGGATTCAGCTATGGAGATTACCAGAACAATGTAAGACAAGAAGCCTGGGAAGAAAAGTAGGAGAAATAGTTGGGAGAGTGTTACAGATTTTTTTTTTGATAAGGGGTAAGAAGAAAAGAGTGCTGAAGATAAAAGTGACGTTGGACATTACAAAACCATTGAGAAAATCAATTACGATATCAGGTAGTAATAAAAAAGTAATGGAGGTCAACCTGATAGATGAATGTATCGGTAACATTTGCTACTACTATGATTTTGTTGGACATAAAATTAGAAATTGCCAGCAAAATTTTGAGGATACGGTGGTTGGATAGTCAAGAGAAGAATAGTGGTGTTCGTGGCTAAGAGTCGAGCAAGTGGGGAGAAAAATAGAAGACCAAAAGGAGAATCAAAATCCCAATAAACCTGATAAGAAGGAGGAGAGGAAACAAACATCGAGGAAGCCTACACTTGTGAATTTAATAAGTTTTTTTGCTAGCTTATCAGTTCAAGAGGGCAATTCACAAACTAGAGGAGCTGAGGTAGGTTTCAAG
>NC_029774.3:109014959-109045458 GCF_000817695.3 Arachis duranensis | reverse complement strand
TGGAAGGTAGAGAACAGAACAAGATAAAAAATGAGAATTTGATAGAAGCTGAAAATTTTGACTGCTTAGTTTCCTTTGTAGTAACAGGTCGAAGTGAGGAGTGAAAGGGGAGTAGGAAGCTGAAAAAGTTATCCCGAAGAAAGACAACTCTCAAGTCGGTCTTAGGGTCCAACAGGAGAAATGTTGGTTTGCAAGACATTATGACCAGGAAAAGATTGTGTTAAGAAGAAGCTACATTAGCAAGTAAGGGAGAGGGTTGATAGAAAGAATTTTCGTCGGTCTAGAATTTCTCTTAATAGAAAAGGAAATTCGTTATAAGCATAGTTCCAAACCAACTAATAATTCTCAATCAAATTTAAAAGATTGGTTGTCATAAGTACAAACCCCAATGAAAATTAACCGAAGCATTTAAACCTCGGGTCGTCTCACAAGGAATTGCAATGAAGTGTTCAATTATTGGCTATGAAGAAACAAGGGGTTCGATTGGTAAAAGGACAAGAAAGTAAATGGCAAGAAAAGTAAATCAAGCAACTAAAGGAAGAAAATAATAAAGAGAGACATTCATGGCAAGGATTGAGAATATAAGCTTTCTATCCTAGTCATACAATGATTAACAAGAATTTAGCCTATTTCGTCATCTTCAACATAGGGAGAAGGTACAATGTTATCTCCTCATCGGAAGAAAGTCAAATAAGCCTAACTAATCTCAATTCAAAAATTCTAATCAACTTACTAATTGAATTAGCAAGAGATTAGAGTCAATGAAAATAATATTAACTAACAACTCTAGATCACCAACATAAGTTGGGTATTCATGACTCAAGATCACCTAATTCTTCTTCCCAAGTCAAGAATGCTCAAAATCTACTCTAACATCTAACCAACCATTTTGTCAAACACTTGGGAGGCATACAAGGAAAGTATAATAAATTGCAAAGGAAGATAAATTCTACCAACTACCCAATACACGAAAAGTAAGATCAACAACTCAATTCAACAATAAAAGGAACATTAAACATCAATTGCATTAAAAGGAAACCAAATCCAACATGAGTATTCATAAACATAAAAGAGGCATGAAAAGGAAAATTTACACTACAAGCTAAGAGAATTGAGATGTAGAAACAAGAAATCATAAAGGAAACAAGATGAAAACAAGAAATTAATCCTAGATCTAAGATGGAAATAAGCCTAAGAACCCTAATTCTAGAGAGAAGAGAGAGCTTCTCTCTCTAGAAACTAAACTACATGATGCTATCCTACTACTAAGTGCTCTCCTCTTTGCCCAAGCTTGAATTCTGCATGAAATACCCTCAGAAATAAGTTGGATTTGGGTCTGGGCAACTCAGAAATCGCCCCTAACGTTTTCACTTTAATGAGGTCACATGCGAGCTATGACGTGTACGCGTGACCCACGCGTACGCGTCATGTCACGCGTATACGTCGCTATGCGACTTCATCTCCACGCGTGCGAGTCTGTCACGCGTGCGCGTCAATGTATGCACTCCAAATCCTTATTTTTCCATGAGTTCTCCATTTTGCATACTTTTCTCTCCATTCTTTCCATCCAATACTTGCCTTATGAACCTGAAATCACTCAACAAATACATCAAGGCATCGAATGGAATTAAAGTGAATTAAAATCACCAATTAAATGGCTTAAAAAGCATGTTTTTACACTTGAGCACAAATTAAGAGAGAATTACGGAACCATGCTATTTCATTGAATAAATGTGAGAAAAAGTGATAAAATTCCCTAAGTTAAGCACAAGATAAACCACAAAATTGGGTTTTATCAAACCTCCCCATACTTAAACCAAGCATGTCCTCATGCTAAACTCAAGAAAGAAACAAAGGGTATCAACATTTATTCAATGCAAACTATCTATGTGCAACCTACCTACATGCAACTATCTATATGAATACAACTACTTAGTCAAAATAAATCAATTCCCAAGACATATATGAGTGCAAGGGCTAAAGTAATAACAATCAAGTTAAACCCACAATTGAATTGAGTTATTGAAAGATTTTACAAACTTGCAAGAAAAGATGATCATGGGTGGAAACATGTAATTGAGCGATCGAATCCTCACCGGATGTGTATCCGCTCTAGTCACTCAAGTGTATTGGGTTGATTCACTCAATTCTCCCCTAATCATGCTTTCCAAGGTTTTTTTTCATCTAACAATCAACAATTATTTCATGCATGCATACAAATATCATGAGGACTTTCCCAAAGGTTGTAATGGGGATAGGGTCAAGGTAGGATTGTATATGGTTAAGTGAGATTGAGATTTGAATCTTTGATTAACTTTAACTTTCCACTTACCCTATATAACAACCTATACAATTCTAAACAAATCTAACTACCCATTCTTCACTTTTTCACACACTCATGCATTCTCTTTTTGATCACCACACATATGCATTGAGTTTTTATTGAACTTTACTTTGGGGCATTTTGTCCCCTTCTTATTACTTTTCTTTTTCTTTCTTTTTCTCTTTTTCTTTTTTTTTTATTTTTAATATATATTTTTCTTATTTTGTATATATATATATATATTTTTTTTTCTTTTCTTGCAATAAAGTATATACAAAAGTATCAATGCATATGGTTTTACATTTAATGCATGAGTATGTACCCAATTCCCAACATTTTCAATAAAAATACAGAAACACTCTTTTATCCCAACCAATGTTTCCAATCTTCCCAAACTTGAATGATAAGCACTCTCACTAGCCTAAGCTAATAAAAAATCCAAACAAGGGACATTTATTATTTTCATTTAAGGCTTATAATATGCTAAAATTAAGAACAATTGGGTTAAGCATAGGCTCAAAATTGGCTAACAATGGAAGATAAAAGGTAGACTTTTTGGGTAAGTGAGCTAATTGAAACAATGGCCTCAATCATATAAGTGCATTCATACACAAAATAATAGACATATAGAATCAAACAAATCAAAGATTACAATCATAGAAAGAGAATAATGCACACAAGAATGAAAATAAGTGGTTATATGATGTAACCACACAATTAGGCTCAAAACTCACATGCTTGTGTTCTTAGCTAAAAAATCATGTTCCACAATATATGTAATCCAAGCAAGTTCTAAAATTTTTTTTCAATCAATTGGGGTGCCCTATAGAAAAAATCCTTGAAAAATCTCATTATTTTGACTAAGCTTATTATGTATATATATGCAAAACAAGAAAATGCAACTAAAAATCCTAAAAGACCTAAAAATGAAATGTAAAAGTGTTGGATTAGTAATTTTCACCCAAAAACGCCAACTGGTCGGAAGACCTCCCCACACTTAAAAGTTTGCACCGTCCTTAGTGCATTCAAAATGAGCAAGGGGTACGGTGACTTTCTGGATTGCCACCCTCAGCTAGCGGATCAACCGGTGTTGTGTGTTCTTTCTCCCGCTTCCATTTTTGCTTATGGTGCATCATTCATGAAAAATAGAAAATGACACCGTAAGAGAAGAGAATACAAAAGCAAGGAAGCATAACTTGTTGGAATGAGGTAAATCACTAGAATGAAGTGAGTGAATTAGTGTGACATTGATGAGAAATAGGTGTGTGAGTTCTAAGTTGCATGCGATTTAGAACACATACACTAGCGTAGAAAGTTATGTCACAATTACACAAAAGAAAGCATACACTTCACTCATTCTAGTGTGCTTGAGATACTTTAAAGGACTTGTAGGTTAAGATACAAACAAGTAGTGAAGAAGCATGAAAGCATTTAAGCAATTAATCAAGCAATTGTGAAATTGGACAATGAATGGACATTGATTGATGTGCAAGCAAACTTAGTGAACAAAATGGTATATGAAACTTACACAACAATCAATGACACATATTGAAATATGTTTGCAACACCTATGTGACATAGAAGTGGAACACATGGATGCTATGGAACTTAGGAAATAGAATATAGAAGTAAAAATCAATCACATAGCAAGCATGGTCCACAAAGCTTAGAAAGCTAAAAAATATGTCACTAAGTAAGCTTTCAACCCAATTTCACAATTCCAAAATCTCAATGTATGAAATAGGTGATGTAAATAAGGGTCAATCATAACAAGCATCACCTAAAAAAAATGCATTGATAATACATAAACACCTAACAATGGATGATGAATGCATGGTGGCCAAAACATGCAATTCAAAATAGTTAAGGTGCTTGAAGGCAATGTACAAGTACTTGGTATGCACAAAGGTTAAGCATGAAAGCTCAAAACCAAGTAGCAAAATATAACCTCAACAAAGAATTCAACAATGTCAGTCAAAAACAATTATGCTAAAATAGCATTAGTTAATACTAAGCAGCAATAAACGGCAAACATAATTAATAATCCAACTTGTATAATGAAAAACAAAAATTAGAAAAAAATTAAACTAACTAAAGAACTAACTAAAAGAAATGGTAATCAATGGTGATTGGTAGTGTTGGATGATGGTTGAAGGGTGGAAAGAAAAGAGAAGGAGAAAGACGAAGGAGAGAAATGGAATGAAAAGAAGAAAAGGAGGGTGGTGGAATAGGACAATCCACGCGTACGCGTGGAGTGACGTGTAAGCGTGGATAGGTGAAATGCGAGAGAACACGTACGCGTGATCACGCGTACGTGTGATGGTTTATTCAGAGCGGCGACGCATACACGTGGAGTGACGCATACACGTGGGTTGGTTTTGTGCTAGAGGGACAAATCCAGCACACTTCACGCACAACTCTCGGGTTTTTATATGGGATGTGAAAATTTTGGATCTACGTGTACGTGTAGGCGACGCGTGCGCGTGGATAGTCGAAATTCTTGGTGTCACGCGTACGCGTGGGTGACGCGTACATGTGGGTTGGTGCTCTGTTTTTCAATTTTTTTTGCACCAAACCAAGCATTCCAAACCTCCAAACAGCTACCAAAACACCATAAAACCTTATTTAACCTACTAGACTATCAAATAAACTCAACTAACTAAACGAAACATGAAATCAAATTTATTTTACCAATATGCATAAAAGAGAAAAATGAAAAGATGTTACCATGGTGGGGGTGTCTCCCACCTAACACTTTTGTTTATTGTCCTTAAGTTGGACTTATAGGGAGCTCTTCATCAAGGTGGCTTGTGCTTGAATCCATCCTTGAACATCCACCAATGTTTAGACTTCTATTGTGCTTCATCATTCAAAGTTAATAACTCCAAGCTTTGATGGAGTTCTTCACAAACCATGGGCTCCCAAAGTTAATCCTCCTCTTGTAATTCGAGATCCCATACTTTGTTTTTACACCCGTCTTCAAATCGATCATGGTGGTTTCTTCTGGATGGTAAGAAAAGCGAATTCTCATTAAGGTACCAAACTATCCTCCTAGACCCATCCAATTGAGCACTACACTAATCCATGCTCCTCAATTTTGAGCTTCCAACCATAATGAGCCTATATTTACAACGCCAACCACTAAACATTCTCCTCTTATGCTTAATTACACAAAGCGCCCTAAGTTGGCTATCTGTTTCAAGCAAACCATATTCAAGTGGGATAATAAAGCTAAGAGTAATGAGTTTTACCCACTCGAATGAAGGATTAGATGGCGGCTTACGTGGAGGAGTTCCCAACGGTCTTGATAAAGCGCGTTCCACTCCCGTCCATCCTCTTCTAGAGGCTTCCACCACTTGGCAAGGTTTTTCAAGCTCTATCTCTTGCCAAGTTTCCTCAAGTTCACATTCTTCTTCACCAATGTCTTCAAACTCTTCCCATCACTCAAATCATAAATAGGAGGTTGAGTGAAATCTACCTCATCATCAATTCCAAGCATAGTGGGGAAGGACTCATCAAGCTCAAAAGGATCATATGTTGATGTGGAATCATCATATATAGGGGGGTTAGTTGCTTGTACCACTTCTTCCAATCTTTATTCTTGGTAGCTTTCTTCCAATTCCTTCTCTTCTTCAATGCTTACTGGTAGGCGAAATTGTGATCTCTTATAATGGCATTCAACTTGGTGTGCGCATTTACTAACTCAGCACTTTCTTCACAACCTCGCACAACTAACCAGCAAGTGCACTGGGTCGTCCAAGTAATAAACCTTACGTGATTAAGGGTCGATCCCATGGAGATTGTTGGTATGAAGCAAGCTATGGTCATCTTGTAAATCTCAGTCAGGCGGATAATAAATGGTTATGGGGTTTCGAATAATAATAATAAATAAATAGAAAATAAAGATAGATATACTTATGTAGATCATCGATGGGAATTTCAGATAGGCGTATGAAGATGCTGTGCTCCTTCTGAATCTCTGCTTTCCTACTGCCTTCATCCAATCCTTCTTACTCCCTTCCATGGCAAGCTGTATGTAGGGTATCACCGTTGTCAATGGCTACATCCCATCCTCTCAGTGAAAAAAGTCCAAATGCTCTGTTACGGCACGGCTAATCACCTGTCGGTTCTCGATCATGTCAGAATAGAATCCCTTGATTCTTTTGCGTTTGTCATCATGCCCAACAATCACGAGTTTGAAGCTCGTCACAGTCATTCAATCCCGGAATTCTACTCGGAATACCACAGACAAGGTTTAGACTTTCCGGATTCTCATGAATGCCGCCATCAATTCTAGCTTATACCACGAAGACTCTGATCTCACGGAATGAAAGGCTCGGTTGTCAGGCGAGGGCAACCATTCGTCGTGCATCAAGAATCCAAGAGATACACATTCTAGCTTTCGCTTGTAGAACGGAAGTGGTTGTCAGGCACGCGTTCATAGGGACGGATGATGATGAGTGTCACGGATCATCACATCCATCAGATTGAAGTACGAGTAGTATCTTAGAATAGAAATAACATTGAATTTGAATAAAAGATAGTAGTAATTGCATTAAAACTCGAGGTACAGCAGAGCTCCACACCCTTAATCTATGGTGTGTAGAAACTCCACCGTTGAAAATATATAAGTGATGAAGGTTCAGGCATGGCCGAATGGCCAGCCCTCAAAACGTGATCACAGGATCAAAAAATATAATCCAGGATCCAGGGTGTCAAATACAATAATAAAATGTCCTATTTATACTAGACTAGCTACTAGGGTTTACAAAAGTAAGTAATTGATGCAGAAATCCACTTCCGGGGCCCATTTGGTGTGTGCTTGGGCTGAGCTTAAGCTTTACACGTGCAGAGGCTTCTTTTGAAGTTGAACGCTAAGTTTTAATGTGTTTTTGGCGTTCAACTCTGGTTCGTGACGTGTTTCTGACGTTTGACTCCAGAATGCAGCATGGAACTGGCGTTGAGCAACAATTTATGTCATCTAATCACGAATAAAGTATAGACTATTATATATTGATGGAAAGCTCTGGATGTCTACTTTCCAATTCCTTTGAGAGCGCTTAATTTGGAGTTCTGTAACTCTAGAAAATCCATTTCAAGTGCAGGGAGGTCAGAATCCAACAGCATCAGCAGTCATTTGTCAGCCTTTTATCAGAGTTTTGCTCAGGTCCCTCAATTTCAGCCAGAAATTACCTGAAATCACAAAAAAACACACAAACTCATAGTAAAGTCCAGAAATGTGAATTTAGCATAAAAACTAATGAAAACATCCATAAAAGTAGCTAGATCCTACTAAAAACTACCTAAAAACAATGCCAAAAAGCGTATAAATTATCCGCTCATCACAACAGCAAACTTAAATTGTTTCTTGTCCCCAAGCAACTGAAAATCAAATAGGATAAAAAGAAGATAATATACTATAAATCTCAGAATATCAATGAATATTAGTTCTTAATTACATGAGCGGGACTTGTAGCTTTTTGCTTCTGAATAGTTTTGGCATCTCACTTTTCCCCTTGAAGTTTAGAATGATTAGCATCTCTAGGAACTTAGAATTTCAGATAGTATTATTGATTCTCCTAGTTAAGTTTGTTGATTCTTGAACACAGCTACTTTTATGAGTCTTGGCCGTGGCCCTAAGCACTTTATTTTCCAGTATTACCACCGGATATATAAATGCCACAGACACATAACTGGGTGAACCTTTTCAGATTGTGACTCAGCTTTGCTAAAGTCCCCAGTTAGAGGTGTCCAGAGCTCTTAAGCACACTCTTTTTGCTTTGGATCACGACTTTAACCACTCAGTCTCAAGTTTTTTACTTGGACCTGCATGCCACAAGCACATGGTTAGGGACAGCTTGATTTAGCCGCTTAGGCCTGGATTTTAGTTCCTTGGGCCCTCCTATCCATTGATGCTCAAAGTCTTGGATCCTTTTTACCCTTGCCTTTTGGTTTTAAGGGCTATTGGCTTTTTCTGCTTGCTTTTCTTTTTCTTTCTAAATATTTTTTTTGCCACTTTTTTTTCTTTTTTTTTCGCAAGCTTTTGCTTTTTCACTGCTTTTTCTTGCTTCAAGAATCAATTTCATGATTTTTCAGATTGTTAATAACATTTCTCCTTGTTCATCATTCTTTCAGAAGCCAACAATTTTAACATTCATAAACAACAAGATAAAAAATATACACTGTTCAAGCATTCATTTAGAAAACAAAAAGTATTGTCACCACATCAATATAATTAAACTAATTTCAAGGATAATTTCGAAATTCATGTACTTCTTGTTCTTTTGAATTAGAAACATTTTTCATTTAAGAGAGGTGAAGGATTTATGGATTTATTCATAGCCTTAAGACATAGTTACTCAATACTAATGATCACGAGGTAGAGACACAAAACATAAACACACATATAGCATAAACATCGAAAAACAAAAAAATAAGAACAAGGAATGAGTCCACCTTAGTGATGGTGGCGCTTTCTTCTTGAAGAACCAATGATGTCCTTGAGTTCTTCTATGTCTCTTCCTTGCCTTTGTTGCTCCTCCATCATTGCTCTTTGATCTTCTCTAATTTCATGGAGAATGATGGAGTGCTTTTGATGTTCCACCCTTAATTGATCCATATTGTAACTCAAGTCTTCTAGAGAAGTGTTGAGTTGTTCCCAATATTTGTTGGGAGGAAAGTGCATCCCTTGAGGCATCTCTGGGATTTATTAGTGATGAGCTTTCTCATGCGTCTCTTGGGTTCCATGAGTGGGCTCTCTTGTTTGCTCCATCCTTTTCTTAGTGATGGGCTTGTCCTCCTCACTGGGGATGTCTCCTTCTATGATAACTCCAGCTGAGTAACATAGATGGCAAGTAAGATGAGGAAAAGCTAGCCTTGCCAAGGTAGAGGGCTTTTCGGCTATTTTGTAGAATTCAAGGGAGATGACTTCATGAACTTCTACTTCCTCTCCAATCATGATGCTATGAATCATGATGGCCTGATCCACAGTAACTTCAGATCGGTTGCTAGTGGAGATGATGGAGCGTTGGATGAACTCCAACCATCCTCTAGCCACAGGCTTGAGGTCCAGTCTTCTCAATTGAACCGGCTTGCCTTTGGAGTCTCTTTTTCATTGAGCTCCTTCAACACATATGTCCATAAGGACTTGGTCCAACCTTTGATCAAAGTTGACCCTTCTAGTGTAGGGGCGTGCATTTTCTTGCATTGTAGGCAAGTTGAACGCAAACCTCACATTTTCCGGACTAAAATCTAAGTATTTCCCCCGAACCATTGTAAGATAATTCTTTGGATTCGGGTTCATACTTTGGTCATGGTTCCTAGTGATCCATGCATTGGCATAGAACTCTTGAACCATTAAGATTCCGACTTGTTGAACGGGGTTGGTCAGAACTTCCCAACCTCTTCTTTGGATCTCATGTCAAATCTTCGGATACTCATTTTTCTTGAGCTTGAAAGGGACCTCAAGGATCACCTTCTTCTTGGCCACAACATCATAGAAGTGGTCTTGATGGGCTTTGGAGATGAATCTCTCCATCTCCCATGACTCGGAGGTGGAAGCTTTTATCTTCCCTTTCCCTTTTCTAGAGGTTTCTCCGGTCTTAGGTGCCATAGGTGGTTATGGAAAAACAAAAAGCTATGCTTTTACCACACCAAACTTAGAATATTACTCGCCCTCGAGCAAAAGAAGAAAGAAAAGAAGAAGAGGAAGAGAAAATATGAAGGAGAGTAGGGGGGAGGTGTATTTGGCCAAGGTGTAGAAGAGGGGGTTGTATTGTGTGAAAATGAAGAAGGATGGAGGGGTTTATATAGTGAAGGGAGAGGGAGTAGGTTCAGCTATTTAGGGTGGGTTTGGGTGGGAAAGAAATTTTGAATTTTGAAGGTAGGTGGGGTTTATGGGGAAGAGTGGAAGGATGTGAGTGGTGAAGGGGGGTAATTGGAAAGAGAGATTAAGGTGATTGGTGAAGGATTTTTGGGGAAGAGTGTTTATGGGGAAGAGAGGATAAATGTGAAGAAGAGGAGAGAAGGTGAGTTGAGGTAGGTGGGGATCCTGTGGGGTCCACAGATCCTGAGGTGTCAAGGATTTATATCCCTGCACCAATTAGGCATGTAAAACGCCTTTGCATACAATTCTGGCGTTTAGCGCCGAAGTGATGCTTATTTTGGGCGTTCAACGCCTAATTGCAGCATGTTTCTGGCGTTGAACGCCAGTTCCATGCTTGTTTCTGGCGTTCAGCGCCAGCTCTCCTCAGGGTATATTCTTGGCATTCAAACGCCAGGATGCTGCTTGTTTCTGGCGTTCAACGCCAGATCCATGCTCTGTTCTGGCGTTGAATGCCAGCCAGATGCTCCTTACTGGCGTTTGAACGCCAGTAAGTCCTTCCTCCAGGGTGTGATTTTTCTTCTGCTATTTTTGATTTTGTTTTTAATTTTAGTAATTTTTTTCGTGACTCCACATGATCATGAACCTAATAAAACATTAAAGAACAATAAAAGAAAAATAAAATTAGATAAATAAAAATTGGGTTGCCTCCCAATAAGCACTTATTTTGTGTCACTAGCTTGATAGTGGGCTCTCATGGAGCCTCACAGGTGATCAGGTCAATGTTGTAAACTCCCAACACCAAACTTAGAGTTTAGCTGTGGCCTCTCAACACCAAACTTAGAGTTTGATTGAGGGGGCTTTGTTTGACTTTGTACTGAGAGAAGCTTTTCATGCTTCCTCTCTATTGTTACAGAAGAACACCCTTGGGTTTTAAACATAAGGTAGTCCCCATTCAATTGAAGGACTAATTCTCCTCTATTAACATCTATCACAGCTCCTGCTGTGGCTAGGAAAGGTCTTCCAAGGATGATGCATTCATCCTCCTCCTTCCTAGTGTCTAAGATTATGAAATCAGCAGGGATGTAAATGCCTTCAACCTTTACTAACACGTCCTCTACCAATCCATACGCCTGTCTTACTGACTTGTCTGCCATTTGCAATGAAAATATGGCAGGCTGTACCTCAATGATCCTTAGCTTCTCCATTACAGAGAGTGGCATAAGATTTATGCCTGACCCTAGGTCATAGAGAGCCTTTTCAAAGGCCATGGTGCCTATGGTACATGGTATTAAGATTTTGCCAGGATCTTGTCTCTTTTGAGGTAAGGTTTACTGAACCCATGTATCTAGTTCACTGATGAGCAAGGGAGGTTCACCTTCCCAAGTCTCATTACCAAATAATTTGGCATTTAGCTTCATGATGGCTCCTAGATATTGAGAAACTTGCTCTCCAGTTACATCTTCATCCTCTTTAGAGGAAGAATAGTCTTCAGAGCTCATGAATGGTAGAAGGAGGTTTAATGGAATCTCTATGGTCTCTATATGAGCCTCAGATTCCTTTAGGTCTTCAATAGGGGACTCCTTCTTGCCTGAGAGACGTCCCATGAGGTTTTCCTCATTGGGATTCACGTCCTCTCCTTCCTAGGTTCGGCCATTTTGATTATGTCAATGGCCTTGCACTCTCTTTTTGGATTCTCTTCAGTATTGCTTGGGAGAGTACTAGGAGGAGTTTCAGTTACTTTCTTACTCAGCTGGCCCACTTGTGCCTCCAAATTTCTGATGGAGGACCTTGTCTCACTCATGAAACTTAAAGTGGCCTTAGATAGATCAGAGACTAAATTTGCTAAGTTAGAGGTACTCTGCTCAAAATTCTCTGTCTGTTACTGAGAAGATGATGGATAAGGCTTGATATTGCTGAGCCTATTTCTTCCACCATTATTAAAGCCTTGTTGAGGCTTTTGTTGATCCTTCCATGAGAAATTTGGATGATTTCTCCATGATGAATTATAGGTGTTTCCATAAGGTTCACCCATCTAATTTACCTCTGCCATTGTAGGGTTCTCAGGATCATAAGCTTCTACTTCAGAAGATGCCTCTTTATTACTGTTGGATGCATTTTGCCATCCATTCAGACTTTGAGAAATCATGTTGACTTGCTAAGTCAACATTTTGTTATGAGCCAATATGGCATTCAGAGCATCAATTTCAAGAACTCCCTTCCTTTGAGGCATCCCATTATTCACGGAATTCCTCTCAGAAGTGTACATGAATTGGTTATTTGCAACCATGTCAATAAGTTCTTGAGCCTCTGCAGGCATTTTCTTTAGGTGAATGGATCCACCTGCAGAATGGTCCAGTGACATCTTAGAGAACTCAGATAGACCATAATAGAATATATCTATCATGGTCCATTCTGAAAACATGTCAGAAGGACATCTTTTGGTCATCTGCTTGTATCTTTCCCAAGCTTCATAGAGGGATTCATCATCTTTTTGTTTGAAGGTCTGAACATCCACTCTAAGCTTGCTTAGCTTTTGAGGAGGAAAGAACTTAGCCAAGAAGGTCGTAACTAGCTTATCCCAGGAGTCCAGGCTATCTTTAGGTTGAGAGTCCAACCATGTTCTAGCTCTGTCTCTTACAGCAAAAAGAAAAAGCATGAACCTGTAGACTTCAGGATCTACTCCATTAGTCTTAACAGTCTCACAGATATGCAAGAACTCAATTAAGAACTGGTAGGGATCTTCTGATGGAAGTCCATGAAACTTGCAGTTCTGTTGCATTAGAGCAACTAATTGAGGTTTCAACTCAAAATTGTTTACTCCAATGGCAGGAATTGAGATGCTTCTTCCATCAAACTTGGAAGTAGGTGCAGTATAATCACCAAGCATCCTTCTTGCATTATTGTTATTGGGTTCGGCTGCCATATCCTTTTCTTGTTTGAAAATTTTAGTAAGGTTGTCTCTGGATTGTTGTAATTTAGCTTCTCTTAGTTTCCTCTTCAGAGTCCTTTCAGGTTCAGGATCAGCTTCAACAAAAGGCCTTTTTCCTTGTTCCTGCTCATATGAGAAAGAAGAGAACAGAAAAGGAAGAGGAATCCTCTATGTCGCAGTATAGAGATTCCTTTATGTTAGTAGAAGAAGAAAGGGAATAAGAGTGAAGAAGAATGAATAATCCAAACACAAGGGTGAGGATAGGAGCAGAGATTTGAGATGAAGAGAAGTGTTAGTAAGAGAATAAATAAATAGAATAAGATGAGAGAGAGAAGTTTTCGAAAATAATTTTTGAAAAGGAGTTAATGATTTTCGAAAATTAAAGGGGAATACAATTAAAATTTAAAACAATTTATTAATTAAAAAGAATTTTTGAAAAAGAGGGAGGTATTTTCGAAAATTAGAGAGGGAAGAGTAGTTAGGTGGTTTTTACTAACAAGAAACTAAAAGATAAGATTCTAGAATTTAAAGATTGAACCTTTCTTAACAAGAAAGTAACAAACTTCAAATTTTTGAATCAATCATATTAATTGTCAGCATAATTTTCGAAAATAAAGATAAAACTAAAAAAAAGATTTTTGAAAAATATTTTAAAGGATTTTCGTAAATTAATAAGAAAAATGAAAAAGATTTAATTTTTGAAAAAGTTTTTGAAAAGATAATATTTTTTTTAAAATTTGAAAATTTGACTTGACTTACAAGAAACAACTAATTTTAAAATTTTTTTGACTAAGTCAACCCAAATTTTCGAAATTTTGAGAGAAAAAAGGAAAAGATATTTTTTTATTTTTGAATTTTTAATGATGAGAGAGTAAAACACAATTATGACCCAAAACATGAAAATTTTGGATAAAAACATATGATGCATGCAAGAATACTATGAATGTCAAGATGAACACCAAGAACATTTTGAAGATCATGATGAACATCAAGAACATATTTTTTGAAAAATTTTTGATGCAAAGAAAATATGCAAGACACCAAACTTAGAAATCTTTAATGTTTAGACACTATGAATGCAAAAATGCACATGAAAAATAACAAAAGATACAAAACAAGAAAACATCAAGATCAAACAAGAAGACTTACCAAGAACAACTTGAAGATCATGAAGAACACCATGCATGGATTTTCGAAAAATGCATAAATTTTTAGAAAAATGCAATTGATACCAAACTTAAAGGTTGACTCAGGACTCAAACAAGAAACACAAAATATTTTTTTTTCGAAAACATATAGGAAAAAGGAATTAATGAATTCAAAGTCCTCAATCAAAATTTCAGGAATCATACCAGGTTAGTCTAAAGCTTGATGGCCAGCCAAGCTTCAGCATACCATTTTGAAACTCTATAATTCATTCTTAAAAACTCTGAAGGATTTTTCGAAAATAGAGGGAGAAAAAAATTTTTGTTTGAAAGATTTTTGAAAATTTTTTTTGAAAATAAATGAAAAGAAAATTAACTAATCTGAGTAACAAGATGAACCGTCAGTTGTCCAAACTTGAACAATCCCCGGCAACGGCGCCAAAAACTTGGTAGGCGAAATTGTGATCTCTTATAATGGCATTCAACTTGGTGTGCGCATTTACTAACTTAGCACTTTCTTCACAACCTCGCACAACTAACCAGCAAGTGCACTGGGTCGTCCAAGTAATAAACCTTACGTGAGTAAGGGTCGATCCCACAAAGATTGTTGGTATGAAGCAAGCGATGGTCATCTTGTAAATCTCAGTCAGGCGGATAATAAATGGTTATGGAGTTTTCAAATAATAATAATAAATAAACAGAAAATAAAGATAGAAATACTTATGTAGATCATTGATGGAAATTTCAGATAGGCGTATGAAGATGCTATGCTCCTTCTGAATCTCTGCTTTCCTACTGCCTTCATCCAATCCTTCTTACTCCCTTCCATGGCAAGCTGTATGTAGGGCATCACCGTTGTCAATGGCTACATCCTATCCTCTCAGTGAAAAAGGTCCAAATGCTCTGTCACGGCACGGCTAATCATCTGTCGGTTCTCGATCATGTCGGAATAGAATCCCTTGATTCTTTTGCGTTCGTCATCACGCCCAACAATCGCGAGTTTGAAACTCGTCACAGTCATTCAATCCTGAAATCCTACTCGGAATACCACAGACAAGGTTTAGACTTTTTGGATTCTCATGAATGCCGCCATCAATTCTAGCTTATACCACGAAGACTCTGATCTCATGGAATGGAAGGCTCGGTTGTCAGGCGAGGGCAACCATGCGTCGTGCATCAGGAATCCAAGAGATACACACTCTAGCTTTCGCTTGTAGAATGGAAGTGGTTGTCAGGCTCGCGTTCATAGGGACGGATGATGATGAGTGTCACGGATCATCACATCCATCATATTGAAGTACGAGTAGTATCTTGGAACGGAAATAAGATTGAATTTGAATAAAAGATAGTAGTAATTGCATTAAAACTCGAGGTACAGCAGAGCTCCACACCCTTAATCTATGGTGTGTAGAAACTCCACCGTTGAAAATACATAAGTGATGAAGGTTCAGGCATGGCCGAATGGGCAGCCCTCAAATTGTGATCACAGGATCAAAAAATACAATCCAGGATCCAGGATGTCAAATACAATAATAAAATGTCCAATTTATACTAGACTAGCTACTATGGTATACAGAAGTAAGTAATTGATGCAGAAATCCACTTCCGGGGCCCACTTGGTGTGTGCTTGGGCTGAGCT
Source organism: Arachis duranensis (assembly GCF_000817695.3). Lineage (NCBI taxonomy): Eukaryota > Viridiplantae > Streptophyta > Magnoliopsida > Fabales > Fabaceae > Arachis > Arachis duranensis. Next base: position 109,029,597 of record NC_029774.3, on the reverse strand, counting down.
TAAGCTTTACACGTGCAGAGGCTTTTTTTGGAGTTGAACGCCAAGTTGTAACGTATTTTTGGTGTTCAACTCTGGTTCGTGACGTGTTTCTGGCATTTGACTCCAGAATGCAGCATGGAACTGGCGTTGAGTGCCAATTTACGTCATCTAATCACGAATAAAGTATGAACTATTAAATATTTCTGAAAAGTTCTGGATGTCTACTTTCCAACGCCATTGATAGCGCTCAATTTGGAGTTCGGTAGCTCCAGAAAATCCATTTCGAGTGCAGGGAGGTCAGAATCCAACAGCATCAGCAGTCCTTTGTCAGCCTTTTATCAGAGTTTTGCTCAGGTCCCTCAATTTCAGCCAGAAATTACCTGAAATCATAGAAAAACACACAAACTCATAGTAAAGTCCAGAAATGTGAATTTAGCATAAAAACTAATGAAAACATCCCTAAAAGTAGCTAGATCCTACTAAAAACTACCTAAAAATAATGCCAAAAAGCGTATAAATTATTTGCTTATCACTTACCAAATGGGTGGGAAGTGAGGTATCTTCTTCTTTAATCCCTTTGTCAAGCCCAATGGGAGAGGATTCAATTGTAGATAGAAACTCACCAATGATTGAATCCATCTCTTGATCAACCCCTTCAAAGTCTTCAACTATGATATGCTTCGGATGTTGTACACTCTCCTCCCCAACGCCAATTTCACACTTCATGGAAGAAGGCTCTTCAACTTGTGATTCTTCTATGTACTCAACATATCTTAAATCTCCAACCACTACTTCCTCTTGTTCAATAATCTCTACCTCCTCTTTTTGTTGCACTTCTTGCTTTAACTCCTCTTCTTTCCCTTGAAACTTCAAGTCCATTTCCTCACAAAGATCCTTGAGTGCTTCTTCATATTCAACAATGGGAGTGCCTTGATTGCATAGGCTTAGGCGGGATGCGACCATGTTGCTAACGGCTTTCATCACAATAGCAATCTTGGCTTCTATCTCCTTGAACTTTTCTTCATACTTCAGACACCTAACTAGAAGTTCTTGTTGCTCTCGTACTAGTGGTTGGTCCAGTGAAGGTGGTGGTGGAAGAGAGGGTTCAATGTTTGAGGGAAAGGTATGGTAATTGAAAGGTGGTTCATATTGTTGAAAGTCTTGAGGTGGTGTATATGAAATTTGTGGTTCTTGGGAGTATTGCTGTTGGAATGGTGGTGGCTCTAGATATAGTTCATATGGTGGTTGGTATGGTAGATATGAGTTAGGATCACATGGAGGTGTTTGATGGTATGGGACTTGTGAGTATGGTTGCTAAGGATGATTTGAGGGAAGGGGTCATATGTATGTGGTGGTTGTGGTTGACAACCACAATGAGGATCACCACACACATTAGATTGGTATGCATCTTGGGTGGCTCTTGATCATAATACATTGGTGGAGGTTGTTGCCATGAAGATTGATCAAATGCCTGAGGCTCCTCCCACCTTTGATTGTCCCATCCTTGACGCATATTGAAAAACCATTATTTTATGGTTTATCTTGTGCTAATTTGAGTGGTTTTTATCAACTCTTCACTCACTTACTCATACTATTGGCATGGTTTTACAATTCCTTCCAAGTTTTCTTCTATGATTGAAAACCTGCTTCCTATGCCTTTAATTTGTGTATTTTAATTCCCCTTTATACCACTCGATGCCGTGATCTGTGCGTTAAGTGTTTCAGGTTTTATAGGGCTGGAATGGCTTGGAGAATGGAGAGGAAGTTTGCAAAAATGGAAGGAGCACAAGAAATAAAAGAGATAACCAGCGAGAAGCGACGCGCACGGATGGCTCACGTGTGTGCGTGAATCGGAGAAAATCACAGCGACGCGTGCACGTACCTGACGCGTACGTGTGGAAACGAATCTGCATAATGACGTGAGCGCGTGCCTGATGCGCACACGTGGAGAGAAAAATCGTCAGATGACGCGTACGCGTGACATGCGCGTTCTGAAGAAAATTCAAATTACGCTGGGGGCGATTTTGGGCCGCGTTTTGACCCAATTTTTGGCCCAGAAACATAGACCAAAGACAGGGAACAAGCAGAGACTCAAGACACATTCACATTAGGATAGTTTTTAGTTTTAGATCTAAACCTAGAGAGAAACTACTCTTCCTCTAGGTTTTCTTTACATTCATACTTTATTAGTTTTACGTTTTTGCTTTTGGATATTGAAGAGTCATCACCTCCGTTGAAGATACTATTCTAGTTTGTTTCCTTACTTACTCTTTTATTTATTCCATATTCCTAATTACTTTGTTTAGAGTTACAATTGGATTATTTTCATGGATTGTTGATGAAGAGGATTACTTTTACTTTTAATTAATTTTCAATCTCTATTTTATTTAATTTATTATGTCTTCTTCTTATATTTTTTTAGTATTATATTTTTGTTAATGGAGTAGTTTCCTAACTTGATTGGAGTTGATTAAGGGGAGAACCTTAAGTTGGAATATTTGAGTGTTAATCCTCATGCATAGTTGATGACTGACAACTTTAATCTCTAACTCTAATCCTTTCTTAGGAGAGGATTACGACTTGAGGATATAGTTTGTTAGTTAGTTAGTTGACTTTTCCTTATTAATTAAGGGATGACCAAGTAGAGCAACAACATTTTAGGATTGCATTTGGGGAATTCCAACAAGGATAGAAATTCCAATTAATCATCTTCCGGTCAAGGCTTTTAATAAGAATTATATAATTTCTCTCATTAATTTTCATTGCTCAATTTCAGTATTATTCATTTTTCTGTTTCTCAAACTCAAAATTTCTGGGAAAACCTCTAATCAATAAGTTACACTCTTTTGTCAACTCGTTGGGAGACGACCTGGGATTCATACTCCCAGTATTCTTAATTCTAATTTTGTGACAACCCTTCTAAATTGATAAGCGGATTTTAGCTGGTTAAGAACTGTACTTGCAACGTTACTTTTTATTATAAATTTCTTAATCGGTCAACTTCTGGCCTCTTGTCACATATTCTCATTATAGCTTTTTTTCCTTACAACATAGTTGTGACCACACTCATAGCCAAAGTAATGAGAATTCATGGTAGCAAGAGAAATTGAAAACAAAATCTATTAATAAACAAAGAAAACTAAATCCTAAAACTAACAAAAACTAACAAAGAGGCAAAAGGCAAACATATTCACATATATACAATAGCCAATAACATAGCACCATTGCAATTTCCCGGCAACGGCGCCATAAATTTGATAGAAAGAATTTTCGTCGGTCTAGAATTTCTCTTAATAGAAAAGGAAATTCGTTGTAAGCAAAGTTCCAAACCAACTAATAATTCTCAATCAAATTTAAAAGATTGGTTGTCACAAGTACAAACCCCAATGAAAATTAACTGAAGTATTTAAACCTCGAGTTGTCTCACAAGGGGTTTGATTGGTAAAAGGACAAGAAAGTAAATGGCAAGAAAAGTAAATCAAGCAACTAAAGGAAGCAAATAATAAAGAGAGACATTCATGGCAAGGATTGAGAATATAAGCTTTCTATCCTAGTCATACAATGATTAACAAGAATTTAGTCTATTTCGTCATCTTCAACATAGGGAGAAGGTAAAATGTTATCTCCTCATCGGAAGAAAGTCAAATAAGTCTAACTAATCTCAATCCAAAAATCCTAATCAACTTACTAATTGAATTAGCAAGAGATTAGAGTCAATGGAAATAATATTAACTAACAACTCTAGATCACCAACATAAGTTGGGTATTCATGACTCAAGATCACCTAATTCTTTTTCCCAAGCCAAGAATGCTCAAAATCTACTCTAACATCCAACCAAGCATTTTGTCAAACACTTGGGAGGCATACAAGAAAATCATAATAAACTACAAAGGAAGATAAATTCTACCAACTACCCAATACAAGAAAAGTAAGATCAACAACTCAATTTAACAATAAAAGGAACATTAAATATCAATTGCATTAAAAGGAAACCAAATCCAACATGAGTATTCATAAACATAAAAGAGGCATGAAAAGGAAAATAAACACTACAAGCTAAGAGAATTGAGATGTAGAAACAAGAAATCATAAAGAAAACAAGATAAAAACAAGAAATTAATCCTAGATCTAAGATGGAAATAAGCCTAAGAACCCTAATTCTAGAGAGAAGATGGAGCTTCTCTCTTTAGAAACTAAACTACATGATGCTATCCTACTACTAAGTGCTCTCCCCTTTGCCCAAGCTTGAATTCTCCATGAAATACCCTCAGGAATAAGTTGGATTTGGGCCTGGACAGCTCAGAAATCGCCCCTAGCGTTTTCACTTTAATGAGGTCACATACGAGTACCCACGCATACACGTCGCTTGACATTTTACTATCCACGCATACGCGTCATGTCACGCGTACACGTCGCCATGTGGCTTCATCTCCACGCGTGCGCGTCGATGTATGCACTCCAAATCCTTGTTTTTTCATGAGTTCTCCACTTTGCGTGCTTTTCTCTCCATTCCTTCCATCCAATACTTACCTTATAAACCTGAAATCACTCAACAAATGCATCAAGGCATCGAATGAAATTAAAGTGAATTAAAATCACCAATTAAAGGGCTTAAAAAGTATGTTTTTACACTTAAGCACAAATTAAGGGAGAATTACGGAACCATGCTATTTCATTAAATAAATGTGAGAAAAAGTGATAAAATTTCCTAAATTAAGAATAAGATAAACCACAAAATTGGGGTTTATCATGGGTGCCACCCAAGAAATGGCACCCAAGAATGGATGAAGATGCTGATGTGGAACTATCGGGGTTTGGAAAAAGCCCTAATAGTTTACAACATTCAAGGGATCACAAGATCCCATTCTCCAGAGGCATTGTTTCTATGTGAAACTAAAAACAATACTTTGACAGTAGAGAGGATAGTTAGAAGGGTAGGATTTATAAATTGTTTCACGGTGGATCTGGTGGGTCAGGAAGGAGGTATGGTAGTTGCATAGAAGGAAGGCGTTAATTTACAGGTAATTGAGCAAGAAAGCTTCTCTATTCACTTCAAATGTCTCCAAGTGGAAATCAATCAATAATGAGAGGTCATTGGCGTTTATTTAGCCATGGAAGAAGCAAGAAAAAGAAAGAACAATTTGAAAGAATACTGCAAAGAGTTTATATTAGGGATGAGAAGATGATTGTGATAGGAGATTTTGATGCAATCTGGTCTCACCATAAGAAGGAAGGAGGTCGAAGAAAGGCAGAATCCTCAATTCAAGATTTTAATGTTTTTATCAATCAGGGTGAGTTGACAATCTTAGGATTTGAAGGAGGAAAATTCACTTGGTATAACCACCAGTTTGGAGGCACTCTGATTCGTAAAAGACTTGATAAAGTCCTGGTCACTAATGGTTGGAGAGTCGCTTGCCGAATGTATTTGTGTCTCATTTAGAATGCACTAGGCCATATTGGTGCACGATTTTCCACTATCGCACAACTGAACTGGCAAGTGCACCGGGTCGTCCAAGTAATACCTCGGGTGAGTGAGGTTCGATCCCACAGAGATTGTTAGTTTGAGCAAGCAATGGATATCTTGCAGATCTTAGTCAGGCGGATTAAAAATATGGTTGTCACAAAAAGCATAAAACAAATAGATAAATAAATAAAACGTTACTGATTGGTGTGAATTCAATGGTTTGAGAATGGTTGAGGCTTCAGAGATGCTTCTTCCGTCTGAATCAACTTTTCTCACCATTTACTTCAACTTCTGATTGATTCTTTCCATGGCAGGCTGTATGTGATTAACGCCAAGTCAGCAGTCATTAATCTCTTCTGCTTCAGATCAAACGTCGGGTCAGCGGTCATCTAATCTGAACGGGAGTGAAGCTCTAGCAGTCCTTCCCTTGGTGATCCTACTCAAAGTGCCATAGACAAGGTCAAATAGTCTAGATCAGAGAACGCTGCTCCTTGGGTTCTAGCGTATACCATAAAGGCCCTAATCGCCCCGCACTTCGGCTGAACTGATGTCTCGAGAAGTCCCCAATGAAGTCGTGGATTAGCCGTCTAAGAGATGTATAATCAAGCTAGTGGTTTAGTACTATCCCGTCAAGGACTCACACGAACCCATGTGAATAGGGATGACAGTCAAGTTACACTCCCAATTCGTTAGGATGAAGAACGAAGATATATCTTAGAATAGAATCAAGAGAGAATTAAAGTAGAATAGTGATATTATTAATTCATAAGAATCATCAGAGCTCCTAACCTTAACATTATGAGGTTTAGAAACTCATACTGTAAATACAATGAAAGGATCGAATGTAAAAGTGGGGAAGAAGATCCTAAACAGGGTTGATCTTCTCCTATATATACTAATCTAATAACTAAGAGTTACAGAAATATGATAGAGCGGTCTTTGTGAGTGATTGGGCTAAGCTAAAGGTGTTTCCCACGAGCTAATACCCCTGGGGGCGTTAAACTCCAGCTTTGGACTCCCTTTTGGGCGTTTAACTCCAACTGCTCCCTTGTGGGCGTTCAACTCCAGGAATGGTGTTCCTGGCTGGAGTTGAATGCCAGTTTTGGCCTTTCAATTTCGAAACAAAGTATAGACTATTATATATTTCTGAAAAGCCTTGGATGTTAGATTTCCATAGCCGTTGAGAGCGCACCATTTGGACTTTTGTAGCTCTAGAAAAGCTCTTTCGAGTGCACGAAGGTTACATCCAGAGAGCATCTGCAGTCCTTTCTCTGTTTTCGAATTAGACTTTGCCCAGAACTATTTAATTTTAGTCAGAAAATACCTGAAATCATCATAAAATACCAAAACTCAAAGTAGAATCCAAAAAGGTGATTTTTGCACTAAAACCTATGAAAACATAATAAAACCTAAATAAAAGATAATAAAAAGTATATGAAAATGATGCCAAAAAGCGTATAAAATATCTGCTCATCAGAACACCAAACGTAAACTATTGCTTGTCTCCAAGCAACCAAAAACCAAGCAGGATAAAAGAAGAATAAGATATAATAAATCTCAGAGTTTTCAATGAAGCTCAATTTCAATTAGATGAGCGGAACTAGTAGCTTTTTGCCTCTGAATAGTTTTGGCATCTCACTTTTCATTGAAACTCAGAATAGTTGGCATCTTTAGGAACTTAGAATTTAGATGATATTATTGACTCTCCTAGTTTAGTTCTTTTTTATTCTTGAACACATCTTCTTTAGTGTCTTGGCCGTGACTCTAAGCGATTTGTTTTTCAGTATTACCACCGGATACATAAACGTCACATACACTTAACTGGGTGAACCCTTTCAGATTGTGATTAAGTTTTGCTAGAATCCCCAGCTAGTGGTGTCCAGAGTTCTTAAGCACACTCTTTTTGCTTTGGATAACGACTTTAACCGCTCAGTCACAAGCTTTTCACTTGACACCTTCACGCCACAGGCATATAGTTAGGGGAGCAGCTCATTTGAATTGCCTAGGCCAAGATTTTGTTTCTTTTAGGCCCTCCTAACCATTGATGCTTAAAGTCTTGGATCCTCGCTCTTGCCTTTTGGTTTAAAGAGCTACTGGATTTTTCTTTTTCTTTCTTTTTCTGCTTGCCTCTTTTTTTTTCTCGCACATTTTCTTTCTTTCTTTCTCTTTTTGCTGCTTTTTCTTGCTTCAAGAATCAATTTTTGGATTTTTCAGATCACCAATAATACTTCTCCTTTTTCATCATTCTTTTAAGGACCAACATTCTCAATTCTAACTTCAAATATGCACTGTTTACTCATGCATTCAGAAAACAAAAGCAATGCCACCACATCAACATAATTGAACTATTCTTATTTCATAACTTGAAATTTATATATCATTACTGCTTCTATAAAATTCATTATTCAAGTTCAATGAGATGATAAGAGGAACATTTTATTGCTAATTGGAAAAAGAAACCTAAACTTAATAATACTCATGCAATTCTTAAATTAAAAGACAGAAATTTAAATAAAGGTTAAATGCTACTAGTGATCATGCAAATCTAAACATAAGAAACAGAAATTAAAATAGGCATAGAAATAAGGAGGTAGAACTCAACCACCTTAATCATGGGTGGTGCTAGGCTCTTCAGGGGATAATTTCTGACGCTTCAATTCTTCTAACTCACGCCCCTGCTTCTCTTGTTCCTTGACGAGTTTGTAAATCATGCTAGTTTGATCCTTTTGCTCCTCTCTTAATTGATCCAGGGTAGTTTGCAACTATACAACAAATGATTCTAGATTGGTCTAATATTCAATTGGAGGGATCTCTTGAGGAGGCTCAGGTGTCTTCCTTTTAGGATGATCAGCTAACACTTGGGCACTTTCCATCACCTTCTTGGTGATTAGGATTTTTGCTGGGATTAAGTAGTCTCTGTTAATCAGAACTCTAGCCTCCTTGCATAAGTGAAAAATATGGTTTGGATAGGCCAATCTGGCTTGAGTTGACATCCTGTTTGCAACCTTGTATAGCTCAAAGGGGATCAGTTGGAGGACTTCCACCTCATTCCCCATCATGATGCAGTGAATCATCATAGCTCTTCTAATGGTGACTTCAGAGCGGTTGCTAGTAGGGAGTATGGAACGCCCTATGAAATCTAGCTAACCCCTAGCAACTAGTTTGAGATCCATTCTCCTCAGTTGGTTTAGGTTGCCTTTTGTGTTATTGATCCACTTAGTTTCAGACAGACATATTTCTTCTAGAATCTAATCCAGTTTTGGATTAGCCACCACCCTCCTGTTAAAGGATTCTGGATCATCCTTTTATGGAGATAGTTTAAAGATATCTTTCACATTGTCAAGATGAAAATAGAGAGTCTTTCCTCACACCATGGTGCAAAAAGTATGGAATCATTTGTCCATCTTTCTTTTATTTATCTGTCATCCACAGATTTGGATAGAATTCATGGATCATTGTTGTTCCAACATTGATCTCAGGATCAGCTAGAATCTCCCAGCCTCTCTTTCAAATTTGCTCTTGAATCTCTGGGTATTCATCTTCTTTTAATTCGAATCCAACTTCTGGGATTACTGGCCTTTTGCTCATTATTTTGTAATAATTTCTTCATGCTGCTTGGTATAAAATCTGAAAGGTTTGAAAACAACTATTTGGTTGTCTTCTTTCTTGCTTTTTGAAGTGGAATTTTCACTTTTTGGAGCCATGGAATTCGAATAGAGTGAGAAGGCAGGGCGCTTTCCACACCAAACTTAAAAGGTTTGCTTATCCTCGAGCAAAAAGAAAGTAAAGAAGATAAAGAAGAGGAGAGGAATTTGAATGGAAGGTGGGATTTCAAAATTTAATTGGATAAAAGCTAAATAAGATATGATTCACAAGTTCGTAAAAGATATAAAAAGATAAGATAGAAGATATGAAAAAGATTTTAAAGGTAAATAAAAGTTTTTGAGAAATATTTAAAAAAGATATAAGATTTTGAAAAAAGATTTGAAAAAGAATTGAAAAAGATTTTAAATTTTTGGAAAAGATTTGGAAAAAATTGAAAAGATTTGAAAAGATTTTGATGTTTAAAAAGATTTTGAAGTTAAATTATAATGGTTAAGAGAATCTTGTTTAGAAGATATGATTGAAAAGATAAGATTTAGAAAAGATAGGTTTTGAAAAATCTAAAACTTCCTTACCCTGTTGTGGGCGTTGAATGCCCAGAATGGCATCCATTCTGGCGTTCAACGCCAGGCTGCTCCTCTCCATGGGCGTTGAACACCCAGAATGGTATCCATTCTAGCGTTCAACGCTAGCCTGCTCTTCCCCTCTAGGTGTTGAATGCCTAGCTAGTGCCCCCTGGCTGGCGTTCAACGCTAGTCTTGCATCCCCCATCAGGGCATTGAACGCCCAACCAGTACATCCTGGCTGGCGTTATATGATCACAAACTTAAAGAAATGTAAGAAAATTAAATCTATATAATTTAAATAAACTTAATGAAAAACAAAAATAACTTTAATTATAGTTGGGTTGCCTCTCAACAAGCGCTTCTTTAACGTCACTAACTTGACGGTTCTGTGCTCAAGTTAGCACCAGAGTGGATTTTCTTGCTCAACTTCACCACCCAAGTAATGTTTCACTCTTTGGCCATTAACAGTAAATGTTTTGTCAGAGAAATTGCTCTGTAGTTCTATATAACCATACGGTGATACATTAGTGATCAGGAATGGTTCTGTCCAATGTGACTTAAGCTCTCTAGGGAAGAGCTTCAGTCTAGAATTGAAAAGCAGAACTTTCTGTCTAGGTTCAAAGACTTTGGAAGAAATCTTTCTGTCATGCCACTTCTTGGCCCTTTCTTTATAAATTTTTGCATTCTCAAATGCAGCAAGTTAGAATTCATCCAACTTATTTAACTGGAGCAACCATTTCTCTCCTGTAGCCTTTGTATCAAGGTTTAGGAGTTTGGTTTTCTAGTAGGCCTTGTGTTCCAGCTCCACTGGCAAGTGGCATGCCTTCCTATACACTAATTGATATGGTGATGTGCCTACAGGGGTCTTGAAAGCTATTCTGTATGCCCAGAGAGCATCATCAAGCTTTCTTGCCCAATCCTTTCTAGAGGTATTCACCGTTCTTTCCAGGATTCTCTTAAGTTCTCTATTTGAGACTTCAGCTTGTCCATTTGTCTGTGGTTGATATGGGATGGCCATTTTATGGCGGACTCCATATCGGCTCAATACAGAGTCAAGCTGCTTGTTGCAGAAATGAGTTCCTCTATCACTGATTAGTGTTTGTGGGACACCAAACCTACTGAAGATGTTCTTCTGGAGAAACTTCATCGCTACTCTAGTGTCATTTGTGGGTGAGGCTACTGCCTCTACCCATTTAGGCACATAATCTATTACCACAAGAATGTATGTGTTTGAGTATGAAGATGGGAAAGGACCCATGAAGTCTATGCCCCATACATCAAATAACCAATCTCTAGGATTCCTTCTTGAGGCATGTCGTGACCAAGAGGGAGACTGCCAGGCCTTTGGCAACTATCACGGCGACGGACAAACTCTCAGGAGTCCTTAAAGAGTGTGGGCCAGTAGAAACCACTTTGGAGGACTTTAGTAGCAGTTGCCTCTCCTCTAAAGTGTCCTCTATAATTAGAGCGATGGTAGTACCATAGGATTTTCTGTGCCTCTGCTTCAGGCATGCAGTGACGGTTTATACCATCCAAACATCTCTTAAAGAGATACGGTTCATCCCATGAATGAGCTTTCGGGCTTGCTGCCTACTGTATTCCTTGGGAATAAACCTTATAGCCTTGTAATTCGCAATGTCTGCAAACCAAGGTGTTGTTGTTGTCCGAATGGCAAATAGTTGCTCATCCAGAAAGGTCTCAGAGACCTCAATAGAGGGAGGAGAGGTCCCTTCTACTGGTTCAATCTGAGACAGGTGGTCAGCCACTTGGTTTTCTAACCCTTTTCTGTCTCAGATTTCTATATCAAACTCTTGTAGGAGTAATACCCATCTTATCAGCTTGGGCTTAAAATCCTGCTTGGTGAGTAGATATTTGAGAGCAGCATGGTCAGTGTAGATAATGACCTTAGATCTTATTAGGTAGGATCTGAACCTGTCAATGGCATAAACCACTGCAAGTAACTCCTTTTCTGCGGTAGTGTAATTCCTCTGCGCATCATTTAGAACATGGCTGGCAAAATAAATGACATGCAAAAGCTTGTCATACCTCTGTCCCAGGTCTGCGCTAATGGCATGGTCACTGGCATCACACATTAGTTCGAATGGCAAGTTCCAGTTGGGTGCAGAGATGATAGGCGTAGTGATAAGCTTAGCTTTAAGAGTCTCAAAGTCCTACAAACACTCTTGTTCCAAGACAAATAGAGTGTTAGTAGCTAATAAATCACACAGGGATTTTGCAATTTTAGAAAAATCTTGAATAAACCTCCTGTAGAATCCTGCATGTCCCAGGAAACTTATAATTCCTTTGACATTAGTTGGGGGTTGATGAGCGGATAATTTGTACGCTTTTTGGCATTGTTTTTAGTATGTTTTTAGTATGATCTAGTTAGTTTTTAGTATATTTTTATTAGTTTTTAGTTAAAATTCACTTTTCTGGACTTCACTATGAGTTTGTGTGTTTTTCTGTGATTTCAGGTATTTTCTGGCTGAAATTGAGGGACCTGAGCAAAAATCTGATTCAGAGACTAAAAAGGACTGCAGATGCTGTTGGATTCCTGATACACGATGCATGGTTAATCGCCTGACAACCGAGCGCTCGCCTGACAACCGAGCCAGCCATTCCGTGAGATCAGAGTCTTCGTGGTATAGGCTAGAATTGATGGCGAGCTTGCCATGGAAAGGAGTAAGAAGGATTGGATGAAGACAGTAGGAAAGCAGAGAGACGGAAGGGACAAACATCTTCATACGCTTATCTGAAATTCCTACCAATGAATTACATAAGTATCTCTATCTTTATCTTTATGTTTTATTCGTATATCACCCATATCCATTTGAGTTTGCCTGACTAAGATTTACAAGGTGACCATAGCTTGCTTCATACCAACAATCTCTGTGGGATCGACCGTTACTCGCGTAAGGTTTATTACTTGGACGACCCAGTACACTTGCTGGTGGAAGTTGTGATAAAGAGTTGAGATTGCAATTGAGCGTACCATGTTGATGGCGCCATTGATGATCACAATTTCGTGCACCAAGTTTTTGGCGCCGTTGCCGGAGATTGTTCGAGTATGGACAACTGAAGGTTCATCTTGTTGCTTAGATTAGGTATTTTTTTTCAAAATTCTTGAAGATGAATTCTAGAGTTTCATGATGATTTGTTGAAATCTGGCTGGCTGTGAAGCCATGTCTAATTTTATTGGACCGAGGTTTCAACTTATCATCACAAGAGCATGTTGATTTCTATCAATCTTGCTGTTGGAGCAGTGATCTGCTAAGGCTTGGCTGGCCATTGGCCATGTCTAGTGTTTTGGACCGAAGCTTTCTTTGAAAGCTTGGCTGGCTGTGAAGCCATGTCTAATTCCTGGACCGGAGTCTTAGACTAAACATTGCATGATTCCTGGAATTCTCATAAAGAATTTTGATAACTTTATTTTCTTTCCCACTTAATTTTCGAAAAATCCAAAAAATTTTTACAAAATCATAAAAACCAAAAATATTTTATGTTTCTTGTTTGAGTCTAGAGTCTCATTTTAAGTTTGGTGTCAATTGCATGTTTCTGTTCTTCTTGCATTCATGCATGTGTCCTCATTAATCTTCAAGTTATTCTTGATGATTTCATTGCTCTGATCGTTGAATTTTATTGACTTGAGTGTTTATGTGTCTCATATGCATTCTCATTTTGTTAGTGTCAGTAGTATACAAACTGCTAAGTTTGGTGTCTGCATGCATTGTTATTTGATTTTAGTTGCATTTTGATTATTCCTAAAAATCAAAAAAATTTTTAATTTGTGTCTTTTCAAGTCAATAATACAGAGAATTGAAGATTCAGAACATACTGCAGAGGAATTGCACAGAAAAAGCTGGGCATTCAAAACGCCCAGTGAAGAAGGGCAAACTGGCGTTTAAACGCCAGCCAGGGTGCCTGGCTGGGCGTTTAACGCCAGCCAGGGTGCCTGGCTGGGCGTTTAACGCCCAAAAGGGTAGAGTTTTGGGCGTTAAACGCCAGAATGTGCACCATTCTGGGCGTTTAATGCCAGGATGGCACAAGAGGGAAGATTCTGTTTTTAATGCAAATTTTTTTCAAGTTTTCGAAATTTTTCAAAATCAAATCTTTTTCAAATCAAATCTTTTTAATCAAATCTTTTTCAAAATCAATTTCTTTCTATTTTCAAAAATACTTGCTATCAATTAATGATTTGATTCAACATTTCAAGTATGTTGCCTTTTCTGTTGAGAAAGGTTTAATGTTTGAATCATATCTTTTCTTGATAGCCAAGTCATTAATTTTTAAAATCAAATCTTTTTAAAATGTTTTTCAAATTATATCTTCTCAATCACATCTTTTTAAAACCAATCATATTTTCCTAATCACATCTTTTTCAAAATAGTTTTCAATCATATCTTTTTAATTTCTTATTTCAAAATCTTTTTCAAAAATCACTTTACTTCTTTCTCAATCATGGTTTTCAAAAATCAACTAAAGTTTTTCAAAATGTTTTCAAAATCTTTTTAATGTTTTCGAAAATTTCTTCCCCCCTTCTCACATCCTTCTATTTATGGACTAACACTATTCCTTAATGCACAATTCGAACTCCATCTTCTTTGATAAGATCGAATTTTCTACTTCTACCTTCTATTTTTCTTTTCCTCTGACACCTCAAGGAATCTCTATACTGTGACATAGAGGATTCCACATATTTCCTTGTTTTCTTCTCTTTCATATGAGCAGGAGTAAAGACAAAAGCATTCTTGTTGAGGCTGATCCTGAACCTGAAAGGACCTTGAAGCGAAAGCTGAGAGAAGCTAAGGCATAACTCTCTGTAGAGGACCTAACAGAAATCTTCAAAGAAGAAAACATGGCAACCGAAAGTAACAACAATGCCAACAATGCAAGGAAGGTGCTGGGTGACTTTACTGCACCTACTCCCGACTTCTATGGGAGAAGCATCTCTATCCCTGCCATTGGAGCAAACAACTTTGAGCTTAAGCCTCAATTAGTTTCTCTAATGCAACAGAATTGCAAGTT
>NC_029774.3:109012432-109014395 GCF_000817695.3 Arachis duranensis | reverse complement strand
AGAAGCTTATGATCCTGAGAACCCTTCAATGGAAGAGGTGAATTACATGGGAGAACCCTATGGAAACACTTATAATCCTTCATGGAGAAATCATCCAAATCTTTTATGGAAGGATCAACAGAGACCTCAACAAGGTTTCAACAATAATAATGGTGGAAGAAACAGGTTTAGCAATGGCAAGCCTTTTCCATCATCTTCTCAGCAACAGACAGAGAGTTCTAAGAAGAATACCTCTGACTTAGCAACCATGGTCTCTGATCTAATCAAAACCACTCAAAGTTCCATGACTGAAACAAGATCCTCCATTAGAAATTTGGAGGGACAAGTGGGTCAGCTGAGCAAGAAAATTACTGAACTCCCTCCTAGTACTCTTCCAAGCAATACAGAAGAAAATCCAAAAGGAGAGTGCAAAGCCATCAACATGACCTAATATGGAGAGGAGGAAGAGGCAGTGAACGCCACTGAGGAAGACCTCAATGGACGTCCACTGGCCTCCAATGAGTTCCCTAATGAGGAACCATGGGAATCTGAGGCTCAAAATGAGACCATAGAGATTCCATTGAACTTACTACTGCCATTCATGAGCTCTGATGAGTATTCTTCCTCTGAAGAGGATGAGTATGTCACTGAAGAGCAAGTTGCTAAATACCTTGGAGCAATCATGAAGCTAAATGACAAGTTATTTGGCAATGAGACTTGGGATGATGAACCCCCTTTGCTCACCAAAGAACTGGATGGCTTGTCTAGGCAGAAATTACCTCAAAAGAGACAAGATCCTGGGAAGTTTTCAATACCTTGTGCCATAGGCACCATGACCTTCAAGAAGGCCTTGTGTGACCTAGGGTCAAGTGTAAACCTCATGCCTCTCTCTGTAATGGAGAAGCTAGGAATCTTTGAGGTGCAAGCTACAAAAATCTCACTAGAGATGGCAGACAACTCAAGAAAACAAGCTTATAGACTTGTAGAGGATGTTCTGGTAAAAATTGAAGACCATTACATCCCTGCTGATTTCATAGTCCTAGAGACTGGGAAGTGCATGGATGAATCCATCATCCTTGGCAGACCCTTCCTAGCCACAGCAAAGGCTGTGATTGATGTTGATAGAGGAGAATTGATCATTCAAGTGAATGAAGTATCCTTTGTGTTTAAGGCTCAAGGATATCCCTCTGTCACCATGGAGAGGAAGCACGAAGAGCTTCTCTCAAAACAGAGTCAAACAGAGCCCCCACAGTCAAACTCCAAGTTTGGTGTTGGGAGGCCACAACCAACTTCGAAGTTTGGTGTTGAACCCCCACATTCAAACTCTAAGTTTGGTGTTGGGAGGTTCCAACATTGCTCTGAGTATCTGTGAGGCTCCATGAGAGCCCACTGTCAAGCTAATGACATTAAAGAAGCGCTTGTTGGGAGGCAACCCAATGCTATATTTTATTCTCTTTTGTTATTTTATGTTTTCTTTAGGTTGATGATCATGAGAAGTCACAAAATCAATTGAAAAAGCAAAAACAGAATGAAAAATAGAAAGAAAAACAGCACACCCTGGAGGAAGAACCTGCTGGCGTTTAAACGCCAGTAAGGCTAGCAGTTGGGCGTTTAACGCCCAGTCTGGCACCATTCTGGGCGTTTAACGCCAGAAAGAGGCACCAGACTGGCGTTAAACGCCAGTAAAGGGGAAGAACTTGGCGTTAAACGCCAGAAATGGGCACCAGCCCGGCGTTTAACGCCAGATTTGGCACAAAGAGCAATTTTGCTCGCCCCTTGGTGCAGTGATGACTTTTCCTTGACACCTCAGGATCTGTGGACCCCACAGGATCCCCACCTACCCCACCACTCTCCTCTTCTTCACCCATTCACCAATCACCTCAACACCTCTTCCCCAAAAACCCTTCACCTATCAAATCCCATCTTTCTCTTCACCACTCACATCCATCCTTCATAAAACCCCACCTACCCCACCATTCAAATT
>NC_029774.3:109010735-109011021 GCF_000817695.3 Arachis duranensis | reverse complement strand
TGTGGTTCATGAATGTTGGCTCTTAAAAGAATGATGAAAAAGGAGAAATGTTACTGAGGATCTGAAAAATCATAAAAATGATTCTTGAAGCAAGAAAAAGCAGTGAATACAAAAAAAAATTTCGAAAAAAAAAGAAAGAAAGAAAAAAAGAGAAGAAAGAAAAAGAAAAAAATAAAGTTATGATCCAAGGCAAAAAGAGTGTGCTTAAGAACCCCGGACACCTCAAATTAGGGACTTTAGCAAAGCTGGGTCACAATCTGAAAAGGTTCACCCAATTATGTGTCTA
>NC_029774.3:108993718-109010207 GCF_000817695.3 Arachis duranensis | reverse complement strand
GGGTGAATATCTCTTGGATTCCTGATACACGATGCATGGTTGATCGCCTGACAACCGAGCGCTCGCCTGACAACCGAGCCAGCCATTCCGTGAGATCAGAGTCTTCGTGGTATAGGCTAGAACTGATGGCGGCATTCAAGAGAATCCGGAATGTCTAACCTTGTCTGTGGTATTCTGAGTAGGATTTAATGATTGAATGACTGTGACGTGCTTCAAACTCCTGAGGGCGGGGCGTTAGTGACAGATGGAAAAGAATCACTGGATTCTATTCCGGCTTGATTGAGAACCGACAGATGGATAGCCGCGCTGTGACAGGGTGCGTTGAACATTTCCACTGAGAGGATGGGAGGTAGCCACTGACAACGGTGAAACCCTACATACAGCTTGCCATGGAAAGGAGTAAGAAGGATTGGATGAAGACAGTAGGAAAGCAGAGAGACGGAAGGGACCAAGCATCTCCATACGCTTATCTGAAATTCCCACCAATGAATTACATAAGTATCTCTATCTTTATCTTTATGTTTTATTCGTATATCACCCATATCCATTTGAGTTTGCCTGACTAAGATTTACAAGGTGACCATAGCTTGCTTCATACCAACAATCTCTGTGGGATCGACCCTTACTCGCGTAAGGTTTATTACTTGGACGACCCAGTACACTTGCTGGTTAGTTGTGCGAAGTTGTGATAAAGAGTTGAGATTGCAATTGAGCGTACCATGTTGATGGCGCCATTGATGATCACAATTTCGTGCACCAGGGGTGGTAATCATTCAATTACCTCCACCTTAGCTTGATCCACCTCTTTTCCCTTATTTGAAATCTGATGCCCAAGGACAATCCCTTCAGTCACCATGAAGTGACATTTTTCCCAGTTTAAAATCAGGTTTGTCTCTTGGCATCTTTTGAGAACTAGGGCTAAATGGTCAAGGCAGGATTCAAATGAATCTCCAAAGATGGAGAAGTCATCTATGAATAATTCAAGGAACTTCTCCACCATATCAGAGAATATAGAGAGCATGTATCTCTGAAAGGTGGCAGGTCATTGCACAGGCCAAATGACATCCGCCTATAAGCAAACATGCCATATGGGCATGTAAATGCTGTCTTTTCTTGATCCTGTAGATCTTCTGCAATTTGATTGTAACTGGAATAACCATCCAGCAAATAATAAAATGCATGCCCTGCTAGTCTCTCTAGCATTTGATCTATGAATGGTAAAGGAAAATGATCCTTTCTGGTGGCGTTATTGAGCCTTTTATAGTTAATACACATACGTGATTTGCCACCCTATAACTGTCCTTGTAGGAATTAGTTCATTCTTTTCATTATGAACCACTGCATGCCTCCCTTTTTGAGGACAACTTGAACAGGGCTAACCCAGGGGCTGTCAGAGATGGGATAAATAATCTCAGCCTCCCATAATTTTATAACTTCCTTCTGCACCACCTCCTTCATGGCTGGGTTCAGTCGCCTCTGTGGTTGTACCACTGGTTTGACATCATCCTCCAGCAGGATCTTGTGCATACATCGGGTTAGACTAATGCCTTTAAGGTCACTTATTGTCCACCCAAGAGCTCTCTTGTGTGTCTTTAGCACTTGGATTAGTACTTCCTCTTCCTGTGGTTCTATGGCAGAGCTTATGATCACAGGATAAGTATCCCCATCTCTAAGAAATGTATATTTCAAGGAGGATGTGGTAATGGCTTGAGCTCGAGTTTAGGAAGCTTGTCCTCCTCCTTAGGAGATTTCAGAGGCTCCTTAGTTTCCTTTGGCTCCTCTAACTCAGGCTGAACATCATAAAAGATGTCATTCAGTTCTTCTTTGAGTCTCTCAACCATATTCACCTCTTCCACCAGGGAATCAATGATATCAATACTCATGCACTCCTCTGGAGTGTCTGGATGATGTATGGCTTTGACATGATTTAGCACAAACTCATCCTCATTGACTCATAGGGTTACTTCCCCTTTTTGAATGTCAATGAGGGTCTGCCCTGTAGTTAGGAAAGGTCTTCCAAGAATGAGGGTTGCACTCTTGTGCTCATCCATTTTCAGCACCACAAAATCTATGGGGAAATCAAAGGGTCTAACCCTGACAATCATGTCCTCAATCACGCTTGATGGTAGCTTAATAGAACCATCAGTAAGTTGAAGACATATACGGGTAGGTTTAACTTCGTGAGTTAAACAGAGCCTCTTTATTAATGATGCAGGTATTAAGTTAATACTTGCTTCAAGGTCACATAGGGCTGTCTTTATGCAGACATCCCCTAAAGTGTAGGGTATCATAAAGCTTCTAGGATCTTTGAATTTCTTTGGTAAACTCTTTTGGATTACTGCATTGCATTCTTTAGTGAGGAGGACTATTTCTGCCTCTATCCAATCCTTCTTATGACATAAGATGTCTTTCATGAACTTGGCATAAGAAGGTTTCTGCTCAAGAGCCTCTGCAAAAGGGATCTTGATCTCAAGTGTCTTGAGATAATCCGCAAAGCGGGTAAACTGTTTATCTTTTTTCGCTTGGCGGAGCTTCTGAGGATATGGCATCTTGGCCCTGTATTCATCAACTTTAGTTGATGTAGGTTGAATGCCTACTGAAATGGAAGGAGGTCAGTAGCTTGTTTAGGAAGGGTCTTATCAGCACTTGCATGTGGCTGATCATTCCTAGTTGGGCGTTCAACGCCCTTGCTGCCCCTTCCTATTGTTCAACGCCAGGAACCTTGTTCCCATGTGGGCATTCAACGCCGAGGGTGGGTATCCCTTCTTAGCATTGAACGCCAATAGTGCTACCCTCCTCTGGGCGTTCAACGCCAGGAGTGAGCACCCCTTCTTAGCGTTGAACACCAATGACATCCCTCCTTGGGTGTTCGACTCCCTTAGAGGTGTCTTGGATAGCAGTCTGGTTACCCTCTATTAGTTTTTCTTCCCCTTGTCTCCTGTTGTTTTGAGGTTGAGTGTTCAGGGTCCTTCTACTCCTGAGTTGGATGGCATGACACTCTTTTTTTATCTATTCAGATAATTGCTACCTAGTTTGACTCAGTTGTGTCTCTATGTTTCTATTGGAAGTCTGAGTTTCTCGCAGAGCCTCTTGCAATTCCAGCAACTGCTGAGCAAGGGCATGAAGTTGCTGAGTCAATGGGCCATCTTGTTCTGGAGGGTTAGGCTCAGTAGATATTGCTTTAACTTCTCCTTTTATGGAAGTCTCATTAGCTGAGTACAGATGCTAGTTCATGGCAACTGTCTCAATAAGTTCATGAGCCTCTTCAATTATTTTTCTCATATGTATAGAACTACCAGCAGAGTGGTCTAGAGACATCCTAGCCATGTTTGTAAGGCCATAATAGAAGATGTCTAATTGTACCCATTCTAAAAACATCTCAGTGGGGCATTTTCGCAGCATGCCTTTATACCTTCCCCAGTCATCATAAAGAGATTCATCATCCTCTTGCTTGAAGCCTTAGATGTCTAGCCTTAACTAAGTCATCTTTCTTGGGAGAAAGTATTGATTCAGAAACTTGTCTACTAGCTGCTTCCAGGTTTTTAAGCTGGATTTTGGTTGGTTATCTAACCACCTCTTTGCTTGATTTCTTACAGCAAAGGAAAAGAGTAGCAGTCTGTAGACATTTTGACATACTCTTTCAGTGCGTACTATCTTAGCAATTTGTAAGAAATCTGCTAGAAACTCAGTAGGTTCTTCTTGTGGAAGTCCAAAATACTGGCTGTTTTGCTGCACCAGAGTAATAAGCTGAGGATTTAGCTCAAAATTACTTACTCCAATGGGGGGGTATACTGATACTTCTCCCATAAAAGTCATGAGTGGGGGCCATATAGGACCCCAAAGTTCTTCTGAACTGTTCATTCCCAGTTGGGTTCATGGTGAAGAAAGGTAGGAGAAATTGGATAATTAAAAATGAAAATGAAAATTAGAATTAAAATATTTTTATTTTTATTTTATTTATTAATTAAAATTCAAAAAAATGAAAGAAAGAAATTAAAAGTTGATAAACTAAAAATAATTAGAAATTGAAAGATGATTTTCAAAAATAGAAGAGAGAGAAAGAAGTAAGAAGTTTTGGAAAATTAAGAGAGAGGAGTTAGTTAGGAAGTTTTGAAAAAGAAGAAAGAGAAAGATAAGATAAAGATTTGGAAGGAGGTTAAGAAAGATATGATCTACAATTAAAAAGTTTTGAAAATAAGATAAGATAGGAGAGAATCAAGAGAAAATTTGAAAAGATTTGATTTTTTTTAAAAAAATTGAAATTTGAAAATTTTGAAAATTGAAATTTGAAATTTAAATTTTGAATTTTGAATTTTAAAAATTAAAATTTGAAGTTTGAATTTGGAATTTTAAAATTTTTTAATTTTGAAAATTGAAAATTGAAAATTTAAATTTTAAATTTTGAAAAAGATTTGATTTTGAAATAAGATAAAGATATGAAAAAGATATGAATAGGATAAGATAGGATAAGGATTTTGAAAAAGATTTGAAATATATTTGATTTGGAAAAAGATAAGATAAAGATTTAGCTTCACTAACAAGAAAGCACCAAATTTGAAAATTTTTGAAATTAATTAAGTGTGGTTTTCGAAAATTATGGTTAATGATAGAAAAGATATTTTTTTATTTTTTTAATTTAATGAAAAAAGAGAAAAAGAACTAAAAGACACCAAACTTAAAAATTTTTAGATCAAAAGACTATAATTTTCGAAAATTATGAAGACAAACACCAAAAGACACCAAACTTAAAACTTTTAAGATCAAAATAAGAAAAGAAACAAGAACAACTTGAATACCAAGAAAGAACACAAAGAAGAATTTCAAAAATTTAAAGCAAATAAAGAACAACTAAAGGACACCAAACTTAAAAACTTTGAAAATAAAAGGCACTAATTTTGAAAATTTTAAAGAAAAACACTCAAAGACACCAAATTTAAGAATTTTGAAATCAAAGACTCTAATTTTAGAAAAGAAAAGAAAAGAGACTTAAAGACTCAAGATGACTCAAAAGGACACCGAACTTAAAGATTGACACTAGACTCAAACAAAAGACACAATTTTTGAAAATTTTTGAAGAAAGAAAACAAAAAATTTCGAAAATTCAACAAGAACAAAAAATAGAAGACTCAAACAAAGAAAAAGATTGATAAAGAAAAGAAAAGGTTTTTGAAAAAGATTTTGAAAGAAAAACAAGAACACAATTAAAGAGAGTAAACCTAAAAACTACCTAATCTAAGCAACAAGATATTCTGGTAGTTTGTCAAATCCGAACAATCTCCGGCAACGGCGCCAAAAACTTGGTGCACGATTTCCCACTATCGCACAACTGAACCGGGAAGCGCACCGGGTCGTCCAAGTAATACCTCAGGTGAGTGAGGGTCGATCCCACGGAGATTGTGAGTTTGAGCAAGCAATGGATATCTTACAGATCTTAGTCAGGCGGATTAAAATTATCGTTGTCACGAAAAGCATAAAATAAATAGATAAATAAATAAAACATTATTGATAGGTGTGAATTCAATGGTTTGAGAATGGTTGAGGCTTCGGAGATGCTTCTTCCTTCTGAATCAACTTTTCTCACCATCTACTCCAACTTCTGATTGATTTTTTCCATGGTGCCAGATCAGCGGTCATTAATTTCCTCTACTACAGATCAAACGCCGGGTCAACGATCATCCAATCTGGAATGGGGTTCCTAGCTGGAGTTGAACGATCATCAAATTGAGAATGCTGCTCCGTGGGTTCTAGCTTATACCACAAAGGCCCTAATTGCCCCGCACCTCGGCTGAACTGATGTCTCGAGAAGTCCCCAACGAAGCCATGGATTAGCCGTCTAAAAGATGTATAATCAAGCTAGTGGTTCAGTACTATCCCATCAAGGACTCGCACGAACCCATGTGAATAGGAATGACGGTTAAGTTACACTCCCAATTTGTTAGGATGAAGAACGAAGATACACCTTAGAATAGAATCAAGAGAGAATTGAAGTAGAATAGTGATATTATTAATTCATAAGAATCAGCAGAGCTCCTAACCTTAACCTTAGGAGGTTTAGAAACTTGTACTGTAAATACAATGAAAGGTTCGAATGTAAAAGTGGGGAAGAAGGCCCTAAACAGGGATTATCTTCTCCTATATATACTAATCTCATAACTAAGGGTTACAGAAATATGATAGAGTGGTCTTGTGGTGAGAAAATCCTCTTTTGGGCCTACTTTGTGAGTGTTTGGGCTGAGCTAAAGGTTTTTTCCATGAGCTAATACCCTTAGGGGCATTGAACTCCAGCTTGGGACTCCCTTTTGGGCGTTTAACTCTAGCTGCTCCCGTGTGGGTGTTCAACTCCAGGAATGGGGTTCCTAGCTGGAGTTGAACGCTAGTTTTGGGACTTCAATTCCGAAACAAAGTATGGACTATTATATATTTCTTGAAAGCCTTGGATGTTAGCTTTCCATAGCCGTTGAGAGCACGCCATTTGGACTTCTGTAGCTCCAGAAAAGATCTTCTGAGTGCACGGAGGCCAGATCCTGACAGCATCTGCAGTCCTTTCTCTGTCTCTGAATCAGACTTTGCCCAGAACTCCTTAATTTTAGTCAGAAAATACCTGAAATCATCATAAAACACTAAAACTCAAAGTAGAATCCAAAAGGTAATTTTTGCACTAAAACCTATAAAAACATAATAAAACTTAAATAAAACATAATAAAAACTATATGAAAATAATGCCAAAAAGAGTATAAAATATCTGCTCATCATATATCACAAACCAATCTTCCTATGTGGTGATAGACAAGAAAGGAGGTTTAAGAGAAGATTTTGCTTCCAAGAAAGCTGGTGTGCAAAGGAGGAGGTGGTGACATTAATTAAGGAGCCATGGAAGGTATAAATCCCAGGATCTCCAATGTTCAAATAGGATAGAAAATTGAAGAATTGTAGGCATCGATTGGTGGACTGGCAGAGGCACTCTCCCATTAATTCCCAAACTCGGATCTCACACATTCAGGAAGGGCTAGTTACTGAACATGAAAACGGTAGCCAAGTTAATCCTATAGAAATTTGGATATTGGAAGTAGAACTTGAGGAGGCCGTAGAAGACGAGGAACGGTATTGGAGAGAGAAATCCAAGGTTCAATGGGTGAATTGGGGGAGATATAAATACTAAATTTGTTCACTCTGAATTCAAATCAAGATCAATAAGGTACAAGGTGTATCTTATGGAGGATGAAATAGAAAATTCAGCAACGGACCCAGATGGAATCGCTCAAATTGCACAGAGCTACTTTGAGAAACTTTCCACCTCTAACAATCCAGATTACTCAGAGGAGGAGATTCATGACGTGTCTCAGAAAATAAATGCAGGCACTAATAGAATGATGGTTCGGCCACTTTCGGACAAGGAAATAAAGTCAGCAGTATTTTCTATCAACTCTTTTTCAGCTCCTGTGATGATGGATTTACTGCTAGGTTCTTTCAGTTCTTTTGGGTGACAATTAAGGATGACGTGATCAGAGAAATCAAAAGCTTTTTCTTAGGAGATAAAATTTTGAAAGTTTTTAATCACACCCATATCTGTCTTATTCCAAAAGTTGATAATGCATGAAGCATATTCGACCTATAAGTCTTTGTAGTATTTTTACAAAATTATCTCTAAGATTTTAGTCCACCCAATTCAAGTAGTGGTGAATAGAGTGATTAGTGACAATCAAAGTACTTTTGTCAAAGAAAGACTGATAAGTGATAATGTTCTTATTGCTCATAAGTTTATGCATTTTCTGAAAAATAAGAAATATGGTGACTGTGACCTAGCCCTAAAGCTTGATATGAGTAACGTTTATGATAAAGTTGAATGGTCTTTTGTCTGGGCAATGATGAGAAAGTTGGGTTTTTGTGACAAATAGTTGGATTGAATAAAGGAATGTGTGACGACGATTTCTTATTCTGTTATTGTGGATGGTCAACCACATGGCTATTTTAGACCATTTTGAGGGTTGCGTCAAGGCGACACCCTTTCCTCCACCTATTTCTTTTTTGTACAGAAGGTCTCTCCCATCTGCTCCACAGAGGAGAACAGAGACATGCGATTTTTGGTTTGAGACTAAATCCTAGATGTCCCAAAATTACCCACTTATTTTTTGTATATGACTCAATTTTATTTAGCAGAGCTACAGAGAAGACTATCGTGGCCTACTTTATATTTTATAGACTTACGAGGGTATCGGTGGTCAAGTGGTTAATCTAGACAAGTTGTCTATTTTCTTTAGTAAGAATACTCCACTTCAAATCCAAGACCAACTAGTATCCATTCTTATGGTCCCGCATATAGAGAATCAAAATAACTATATTAAAGAAAAGGTCAATAAAAATTTCCAACTATAAAAATAGGCTTTACTTTCTCCTAGTGGTAGAGAAGTTCTGATAAAGACAGTGGCTACAGTAGTGCCAATTTATACACTGGTTGTTTTAGGTTGCCTGATACTTTATTGGAGGAGTTACAACAAACTATCCTACAAATTTAGTAGGCGCAAAAAACAGAGAGTGCAAGATGCAATGGATATGTTGGCAGATTACATGTAGACCTAAAAATCAAGGAGACTTGAATTTCAAGGACTTAAAGGCTTTCAACCTTGCAATGCTGGCAAAACAAGGTTGGAGGTTACCTTCTAAGCCAAATTCACTAACTAACAAAGTCTATAGAAGTAAATATTATAGATTCACAAGCTTTCTGAGAGCAAAGACAAGGAATAACCTATCATGGGGTTGGAAAAGTGTCATTGAGGGTAGGAAAGTTCTAGAAAAAGGACTAATCTAAAAAATTGCTAGAAAAAATATTGTGAACATTCAGACAGATTCATGGGTTAAGAAGTACACTGTCATTACGCCTATTGCTACCCAAGATACAGATAGAATCCCTCAATGCATCTCAGAACTAATTTTGCCTAACAGAACATGGAACCAGTAAAAAATAGCAGAATTTTTTTAATAAAAAATTGTAGAGGCAATTATCAATACTCCTATTTGTGAAGGCAAAGACCAACTAACCTGGATGAGGACAAGAAATGGTGGATACTCTGTAGTGTCTGGATACCAAATAGCCTTTCATTTCTACCACCCTCCTGGGAGTTTCTTCCTGGTCGATTTAAACAGAAGGAGCTTTCGTTGAATATATGGAAGCTGAAGAGCTAACCAAAAGTAAAAAATTTTATCTAAAAGATGATTCATAAAGACTTACCAATTAACAAAATATTATAACCCAGAATCGCATCACATAACCCGATTTGTCCTCACTGCCAAACGGAAGAAAAAATGGTGGATCACTGCATCTTTGAGTGTCCATATTCAATAGAAGCATGAAAACTCTCAGAGCTTGATTTTCCTACACAATAAGAAAAAACATGAAAATGGTGGTCATGTTTAATAAAGGCAAATAAGAGGAGAAGACACAATCAACTAGATGAGATGGAATTAGCAGCAAATTTGTGTTAACAGATTTGAAAAACAAGGAATGAATTAGCCTTCAACAAAAAAAAAAAAAGATTTTTTGGGATATGTGTTGAAGCGGCCCACATCTCCATTCAAGTGAGAGGTAAAAGCTAATTCTTTGCAGTGGAGGCCTAAACTAAGTGGCAATCATGTTACTTCTTAATCAAGCTACACCAAGTTTAAATTCCAGTTAAGACATGAGGTTTTCTAAAACCTCAAAGTGTAAGTGTGTGAGTAGTGTAATGACGCAAAAAAAAAAAAAAATTCTGATTCTATTTTCCTCTATTCCTTCTCGTGGGTGAGAAGATGATGCTATTCTCTTGGTAAATTAGGAAACGTACTTCCCTTAATAAGTGTATTTCATTTACTTCTGAACTTTTGTTTTTTGTTAGATCTATTCTATTTTCTTATTTCTGTGTGTAGTCGTTAATGGACCATTTTATTACATTAATAAAATATTATCTTTGATAAAAAAATCTATAATCATTATAACAAAGTCATAATTATGATTAATTTTTGGAAAATATAATAATAACAAAAATACATCTCTGTAGTAATAAAATTTACAAATAATTAAATAAATCTTACTTTTGACAAGTTTTAAATTTTATTATATATTAAATTTATTTGTATAAAAAATTTAATTTTAAATTCTGAGTTCAAAATATTTATTACCAAGCTAATATGAATAAACACTCAATGAAGAAAATTATTACACAATATAAGTATTTACGCCACAGATATTAATGTCTAACTGATAGAAAAAATAAATTACAAATATATACACTATATAAACAAAAAATAGAAAAAATTAAAATATCCAGGGATACTTGGCATGTGAAAATTATCATCAAGAAGTGCATTTTGAACGCCAATTCAATGTTCTTCTACCGCAATCGCATGTTAATCAATAATCAGAAGTATGTTAAAATACATGACGTCTTCATATTCTCAATCTAGTAAACGTGAGCTTTCGATCACCAAGAATTCCTTAAAGTGTGGTGATTTCATGACTTTTTTATTCCCCTAAAATATCAAGTTTATTATTACATTCACTATTATTTTATTGATATTTTTAATATTATTCAATTCTTAATTACTTATGTTATTAACCCAACAAGTTTTTTTTTTTTTTGGGTGTCTAAACATAGACAGAAACAAAGCTAACATTATCCTATATCCGAGCGAATGATTTGTTGGAGATCAGCACAAGACTCAGACCAAATAACATGATTAGAGTTATCCTTGGTACCATATCTAGCCATCTAATCCGCAGCTCTATTTGCTTCTCGGGACACCCACTCAACGTGAACAAGCCAAAGACGAGATAAAAGCTCCTGTATCTTGTGAACCAAATCTGTTACTTCAGATGAATACCTACTTGTAAGCTCATACATGATGGGCAGAATGTCAAGGCAATCCGTTTCACATATAATATTCCTCAAACTGCAATCCCAAGCTAAAATCAGCCCCCTCTAAGCAGCAAATAATATCTGATGATAGACAAGAGGGAATGCTTCCAGAGCAGCCCGAGATCCAATCTCCCTTAGAATCTCTAATAATACACCCAAATCCCGCTAAATTTGAATCTTGATATAAGCTTGCATCACAATTAATTTTAAAACTGTTGCCTACCGGTGGTTCCCAACATAGGCAATTTCGGAGAGACATAATGGCAATGTTTCGATTCCTATAAACCTTTAAGTCCTTGGCAGTAATTTTGGCCAAGGCAACAACCTTGTGGTCTGTCTAAGGGTTGTCAGTATTGAATATGTCATTGCACCTATGTCTCTATACCCACCAAACCCCTGCACCAAAAGACGCCTCATTATTAGTCAAGGCCTTCCGAAATCACTCTTCAAGAGCAGTACCAGCTGTCGAGTCCAGGATACTAGGATCCAACATATGCCAAATTGCCTTTGATCGTTCACAGTCTCTAAGGCAATGCTCCATAGTCTCCTGCGCCTTGTTACATCTCTTACACATATCTGAAGAAGCTAAATGCCGCTTGAATTGAAAGGTCTCAGTTGGTAGAGCATCATGTAAGCCAAGCCACATAGTAAATTTGAACTTATCTGGAATATTTGTATTCCACAACCAGTTTCAGTTACTATTGGCATTCCAATTTAATGTTTTTTCGAATAACCATCTATAACCATCCCTTGCACTATACTTTTTTGTTGCTGCAGGCCACCACTCCCACTATGGCTCCAACTCAGTCGAACTAGGATATCTCAAACCACAAAAAAACTGCTTAATCTCATGCGGAATAGGCGTGGTAAGACTATCAACCTCCCAAGACACCCCTTTCCACAAGTCAGCCACTATGAAATCTGATTCAGAAATATGTACATAAGGAACAAGGTTGCAAAGCTTACCAAAAGGAGTCCACTCATCATACCAAACTGATTTGTGGACATCCCCAATATTCCAATGAAGCCCTTCCTTGAGATGCTCATAGGCACTAACAATGTTCTTCCAGGTAGCCGATAAAGAATTTCTACTGTTTTCGTTCATACCAAATTGATTCCTGAGATATTTATGCTTCAGAACCTGCACCCACAACTTGTCACTATTATTTAGACAATCCCATGCCAACTTTCCCAGAAGTGCCATGTTAGCACAGGTAGTATCCCTAATACCGAATCCTCCCGCCCTTTTAGGAGTTATGGCGACCTCCCACCTGACCAGAAGCAGCCCTTTGCCGGTCACTTGGCCTTTCCACAAGAACTGTCTCATCAAGGAATCAATTTTATTACATGCATACTTCGGGAGAAGAGAAATTTGTATTTCATAAACCGGGATAGAGGGCATAACCGATTTAACAAGACAAAGCCCCCCTGCCTTATTCAGCAGGCATCCTTTCCAACTGGAGAGCTTCCTCGAAATTTTTTCAATAACCTCCTGATCCGTCTTTTTGGAAGCTTTGGCATGACCGATGTTAATTCCCAGGTATTTACAAAAACCACTGCAGAACCGGATGTTAGAGACCCCTGAAAGAACCTTTTTTCTCCTCTTCGACACCCTCTTGGAACACTGGGCCTTTCACTTATGAAGATTTACCTTCAAACCTGACGCTCTAGAAAACAAGTCCAGGCAATGCATAACCTCTATTACTTGAGCTTTCGATGCCTTACAGAAAAGCAAAAGATCATCTGCAAACATCAAATGAGAGAGTCGTGGTCCGTTCGTAGAAACCGCTACCGGGTTCCACAAACCTTGGGAAACTCTATGAGAGATAAAGCAGGCAAGCATTTCCATACATAGTACAAATAGATAAGGAGACATGGGATCTCCTTGCCTCAACCCTCTCTATGGATTGAAATTTTGTAGCCTGTTCCCATTCCGTAAAACTGCTAACGAAGAGGAAGTCACACAATTCAATATAAGATTAAGGGTAGCCTTTAGAAACCCAAACTGGAGCAAAGTAGCTTCCAAAAAATGCCAGTCTACCCTATCATAAGCTTTTTCTAAATCAATCTTGAACGCCATGGTCCCTTTTCAAGACTTAATGTTCCTCATGAAGTGCATAATCTCCTGAGCAATGATAATATTCTCTGTGGTTCCTCTTCCTGGAATAAACCCTCCTTGCAAAGGACCAATGATCTCTGACAAAAAAGGTCTGAACCTGTTAACTAGAACCTTTGTGACAATTTTATAAATTACATTACATAAGCTAATAGGCCGAAACTCCCGTAAGGAAGAGGGAACTTCCACTTTAGGAATTAGAACAACGAGAGTATCGAAAATAGTCGCATTCATTGGTTCATCCTCAAATGCTCGCTTGACCAGTCCACACACATCATTGCTAAGAGAGTCCCAGAACTCTTTGTAGAAAATTGCTTGAAATCCATCTGGCCCTGGGGCTTTAAACGAACACATGGTCATCACAGCTCTTTTAACCTCTTCAGACGTCACTGGCTCCACTAGCTTTTGACAAGCCTCAGTACTAAGAGACGGGCAAGGAAAATGCCTCATGGCGTCCAGGTCGATATCCTCCCTTGTAGAAAGAGTTTTTGAAAGAAAGAATTTGCCGCCATTTCTAGAATCGAAGTCTCCGTGGCCCAAGACCCATCCTCCAAAAACAACCCATGAATTTTATTCCTCTTTCGCCTGATAACCGTCTGCAGATGAAAAAATTTTGTATTTCTATCTCCACATCTCACCCATTGTTCTCTAGGTTTTTGATACCACAATAACTCTTCTTGCAGAAGGACAACATTCAATTTCCGATGCAAAACTTGCTCTTTGATCCTAAGCTGTTGATCCTCCTGACTCTCCAGAGTAATTTGAACGTCATTCAAAAGCCTCTCCAGCTCCCTTTTCTTAACAAAAATATTGCCAAAAACCTTTTTATTGAAGCTAGTGCATCTTTTTGAACCTCCAACAAACATTTGACTACATCCGGAGGTCCTTTATTCCAAGCTGTATGAACAACATTCCTAAAAAGAGGATGAGTCATCCATGCAGCCTAAAATCTGAACGGACGATGGCCCTTGATAGCCCTCTCTGCCATCTTGCATCTAGTGAACAACGGGCAATGATCAGAGTGAAGGCGCACCAGCACCTCAGTATAAGCCTCCGAAAACATCAGTCGCCAGTCCTGGTTGATGACTGCTCTATCAAGCTTCTTAACCACCTGCACCCCACCTTTCACCTTTTTGTACCAAGTGAATCTTCTCCCAATAGCCCCCATATCAAACAGCCCACAATCCTCCAATGTTTCCACAAATTGTTCTGCTCTGACAAGTCTAAATTGCCCCCTCTAACTTCACTCTGCAACAGCACATCATTAAAGTCCCCTAACACAATCCAAGGTCCGTGGATCATATTAGCAATCCTTGTCAAGTCACCCCACAGTTCTTTACGCCAATGTATATGCGGATTAGCATACACTGCACTACAGTAACTAGAAGTATTGCCCATAGTGATTTCAAAACTGATACATTGATCAACTACATCCAATACTCTCATAGAAATATTTGAATTAGAACATAGAACACAGATACCCCCACTATGACCATTAGCCTCAACAATACCAACACCCTGTTAACGTAGATTATTCCAAAAAGATTTCATCCTCTCGAAAGGAATATGGGTTTCAAACAGAATGAAAAAAGTAGGGTGAAATTTATTCACTAACTCTTTACTATGAACTCGGGCCAATTTATTAGAGGCCCCTCTAATATTCCAAAATAGAAAGCTTAAATCTAAATAATCCATAAAACAATTGTACTATAAAAAGGACCAACCTCAACCGAAGTTCCTAACGAGATGATGAAGATCCACCATCATATCCCCCTGAGACTTGCTTGTCCTTATCCGGTTGTTGCCTGGTTTGCCTGTGTCCCTCCACTGACAACCCTTCCAATTCGCTAATTTGCTGCTTACTGGTGTCGCCAAGGCAGTTCAGAGTCGACGACGAATTCTGCAAAGAAGTAAGGCGCAACCTCTTGTGTCCATTTTTTATAACGGCAGTGAAAGTCGGCACCACAACGGAGACAGCTTTGCCCTTTATCCCTTGCTGTTTGGAAGACGCCATGCGTGCCTGAGATCTGCCAACCGACCCGGTCTTCACCCCTGATTCGGCTACTTTCATACGTAGCCCAAAGTCACGGTTCTGGTCCGATTTCTGATTTGAGTGCACCGACACTTTGTCTTTAGAGATTTGTTGGGCTTTGTTTGATTGGCTCAATTTTTCTCTCCTTTTATCACTGACTTTGGTCCAACCAGCCTCATTTCCCAAATGCTGGGACCCCACTTCCTTGCCATGCAACGTATCACCCAATTCCTTCCCAGTTTCTGCAACTATCACTGAATCTTCGGAATTGCATCCAAATTCAAAATTTTTTCCTTTGAGGCTTCTTGTGGTTGCACCACCTGGGCCGTCGTCTCGCTCACTGATGTTTCTTTTCGATCCACCTTTTCCGACTCTATCGGGGTCATTCTGCAGTTAGTTGCTGGATGCCCGAAACAATTGCACTTGTCACAAATAAGGTGTAAGCATTCATACTCCACCTTATATTCAAACTCATCGACAATCACACTCCGGACCACCGGCAAACCAAAATTAATTTTCATGCAAGCTTGAGCGAATTTCCCCCGCTCTGCTGACTTAGTAGCCAGATCTACCTTGACTGGTCTCCCCACAGCAGAAGCAATTCTCATCATGGCTTTATCCTGATAGTACCTGGTGGACGAAATTGTGATCCATATTCTTTGTACTTGTATGAAATTTAATAATTGGCTCTATTTGAAGTCACAAATTCGTTCAACTAACCAGCAAGTGTACTGGGTCAACCAAGTAATACCTTACGTGAGTAAGGGTCGATCCCACAGAGATTATTGGTATGAAGCAAGCTATGGTCACCTTGTAAATCTCAGTTAGGCAGATTAAATGGTTATGGGTTTCAAAAATTAATAATAAATAGAAAATAAAAAGGGATAGAAATACTTATGTAGATCAATAGTGGGAATTTCAGATAGGCGTGTGGAGGTGCTGTGCTCCTCTCCTTATCTCTATTTTCTTATTACATTCATCCAATCCTTCTTACTCCTTTCCATGGCAAGCTGTATGTAGGGCATCACCATCGTCAATGGCTACTTTTAATCCTCTCGGAAAAATGGTCCTATGCGCTGTCACTGCACGGCTAATCGTCTGGAGGCATCACCCTTCTTGATAGCTACATCCCATCCTCTCAGTGAAAATGGTCCAAATGCTCTGTCACAGCACGGCTAATCATCTGTCGGTTCTCAATTAGGTTGGAGTAGAATCCATTGATTCTTTTGTATTTGTCATCACGCCCAGCCTTCAGGAGTTTGAAGCTCGTCACAGTCATTCAATACCGGAATCCTACTCGGAACACCACGGACAAGGTTAGACTTTCCGGATCCCCGGGATCCTATTCGGAATACCACAGACAAGGTTAGACATTCCGGATCCCCATGAATGCCGCCATCTATCTAGCTTATACCACGAAGATTCTGTTGGAGAATCTAAGAGATATGCGCT
>NC_029774.3:108991160-108993592 GCF_000817695.3 Arachis duranensis | reverse complement strand
TAATTGTATTGAAACTTGAGGTACAGCAGAGCTCCACACCCTTAATCTATGGTGTGCAGAAACTCCACTGTTGAAAATACATAAGTGAACGGTTCAGGCATGGCCGAATGGCCAGCCCCCAAAACATGATCAATAGTCTCCTCAGATGAAGAATAAAACAAAATTGAGACCAAAGATGTCTAATACAATAGTGAATTATCATATTTATACTAGACTAGCTACTAGGGTTTACATGAGTAAGTAATTGATGCATAAATCCACTTCCGGGGCCCACTTGGTGTATGCTTGGGCTGAGCTTGATCTATCCACGAGCTAAGGCTTTTCTTGGAGTTGAACTCCAAGTTATAACGTGTTTTGGGCGTTCAACTCCGGATCATGACATGTTTCTGGCGTTTAACTCCAGACAGCAGCATGTACTTGGCGTTCAACGCCTGTTACGTCGTCAATTTCCAAATAAAGTATGGACTATTATATATTGCTGGAAAGCTCTGGATGTCTACTTTTCAACGTCGTTGAGAGCGCGCCGTTTGGAGTTCTGTAGCTCCAGAAAATACATTTTGAGTGCAGGGAGGTCAGATTCCAACAACATCAGCAGTCCTTTTGTCAGCCTTTTTCAGAATTTTGCTCAAGTCCCTCAATTTCAGCCAGAATTTACCTGAAATCACAGAAAAACACACAAACTCATAGTAAAGTCCAGAAATGTGAATTTAACATAAAAACTAATGAAAAAATCCCTAAAAGTAGCTTAAACTTACTAAAAACTACCTAAAAACAATGCCAAAAAGCGTATAAATTATCCGCTCATCACAACACCAAACTTAAATTGTTGCTTGTCCCCAAGCAACTGAAAATAAAATAGGATAAAAAGAAGAGAATATAATATAAATTCCAGAATATCAATGAATATTAATTATAATTAGATGAGCGGGACTTGTAGCTTTTTGCTTCTGAATAGTTTTGGCATCTCACTTTTTCCTTTGAAGTTTAGAATGATTGGCTTCTCTAGGAACTTAGAATTTCGGATAGTGTTATTGATTCTCCTATTTAAGTATGTTGATTCTTGAACACAGCTACTTATGAGTCTTGGCCGTGGCCCTAAGCACTTTGTTTTCCAGTATTACCACCGGATACATAAATGCCACAGACACATGACTAGTGAACCTTTTTCAGATTGTGACTCAGCTTTGCTAAAAGTCCCCAATTAGAGGTGTCCAGGGTTCTTAAAGTCCCCAATTAGAGGTGTCCAGAGTTCTTAAGCACACTCTTTTTGCTTTGGATCACGACTTTAACCACTCAGTCTCAAGCTTTTCACTTTGACCTTCATGACACAAGCACATGGTTAGGGACAGCTTGATTTAGCCGCTCAGGCCTGGATTTTATTTCCTTGGGCCCTCCTATCCATTGATGCTCAAAGCCTTGAATCCTTTTTTTTTTACCCTTGCCTTTTGGTTTTAAGGGCTATTGGCTTTTTCTGCTTGCTTTTTCTTTTTCTATTATTTTTTTTCGCCAAATTTTTTTTCATAAGCTTTTTGCTTTTTCACTGCTTTTTCTTGCTTCAAGAATCTGTTTCATGATTTTTCAGATCATCAATAACATTTCTCTTTGTTCATCATTCTTTCAAGAGCCCATGGTTACATACTAATGATCATGAAGTAAAGACACAAAACATAAATAAACACAACATTAAAAACCAAAAAACAGAAAGAAAATAAGAACAAGGAATGAATCCACCCTTAGTGGCGTCTTCTTCTTGAAGGACCAACAATGTCCTTAAGCTCTTCTATGTCCCTTCCCTGCCTTTGTTGCTCCTCCCTCATTGCTATTTGATCTTCTCTTATTTCATGGAGAATGATGGAGTGCTCATGATGTTCCACCCTTAATTGTTCAACATTGTGGCTCAAATCTTCTTAAGGAGGTGTTGAGTTGTTCCCAATAGTTATTGGGAGGAAAGTGCATCCCTTGAGGCATCTCAGGGATTTCTTGATGATGAGCTTCCTCATGCATCTCTTGAGAACCGTGAAAGGTCTCTCTTGCTTGCTCCATCCTCTTCTTGGTGATGGGCTTATCCTCTTCAATGGGGATATCTCCTTCTATGATAACTCCAGCTGAGTAACATAGATGGCAAATAAGGTGAGGAAAAGCTAGCCTTGCCAGGTGGAGGGCTTGTTGGCTATTTTGTAGATTTCATTGGAGATGACCTCATGAACTTCTACTTCCTCTCCAATCATGATGCTATGAATCATGATGGCCCGATCCACAGTAACTTCAGATCGGTTGCTAGTGGGAATGATGGAGCGTTGAATGAACTCCAACCATCCTCTAGCCACAGGCTTGAGGTCCAGTCTTCTTAGTTGAACTGGCTTGCCTTTCGAGTCTATTTTCCATTGAGCTCCTTCCACACATATGTCCATAAGGACTTGGTCCAACCTTTG
>NC_029774.3:108986977-108991053 GCF_000817695.3 Arachis duranensis | reverse complement strand
GGATCTCATGTCGGATCTCCGGATACTCATTTTTCTTGAGCTTGAAAGGGACCTCAGGGATCACCTTCTTCTTTGCCACAACATCATAGAAGTGGTCTTGATGGCTTTTGGAGATGAATCTTTCCATCTCCCATGACTCGGAGGTGGAAGCTTTTGTCTTCCCTTTTCCTTTTCTAGAGGATTCTCCGGCCTTAGATGCCATTGATGGTAGTGGAAAACAAAAAAGATTGTGCTTTGACCACACCAAACTTAAAATATTGCTTGTCCTCGAGCAATAGAAGAAAGAAGAGAAGAAGAAGAAGAAGAGAATATGGTAGAGAGGGAGAGATGTAGGTTCGGCCAAGGAGAAGAAGAGGGGGTTGTGTTGTGTGAAAATGAAGTAGAATGGAAGGGTATATATAGGGAGAGGGGGGTGTATGTTCGACCATTTAGGGTGGGAATGGGTGGGAAAATGTTTTTGAATTTTTGAAGGTAGGTGGGGTTTATGGGGAAGAGTGGATGGATGTGAGTGGTGAAGGGGGTGATTGGGAAGAGGGATTGAGGTGATTGGTGAAGAGTGTTGGGAAGTGTGACATGGGGAATATTCATCACAAAATAGGATAAGGAGGTAAGGTGGGAATATAGTAGGTGGGGATCCTGTGGGGTCCACAGATCCTGGGGTGATCCTGTGGGGTCCACAGATCTTGAGGTGTCAAGGAATTCCATCCCTGCACCAAATAGGCATGTAAATTGCCTTTGCACACCATTCTGGCGTTTAAACGCCGTGTGGTGCATATTCTGGGCGTTCAACGCCCATGTAAAGCATGTTTCTAGCGTTGAACGCCAGTTTCATGCTTGTTACTGGCGTTCAGCGCCAGCTTTTCTTCTCTAGGCACATTCCTGGCGTTCAGCGCCAGAATGATGCTTGTTTCTGGCGTTCAGCGCCAGGTTGATGCTCTGTTCTGGCGTTGAACGCCAGCCTGTGCTTCCTCTAGGGTGCGAATTTTTTTCTGCTGTTTTTGCTTCTGTTTTTGATTTTTATGATTTTTTTCGTGACTCCATATGATCATGTACGTAACAAAACATAAAATAAAAATAAAATAAAAATTAGATAAATAAAATTGGGTTGCCTTCCAACAAGCGCTTCTTTAATGTCAATAGCTTGACAGTGGCTCTCATGGAGCCACAAGGTGATCAGGTCAATGTTGTATAGTCCCAACACCAAACTTAGAGTTTGGATATGGGGTCTTAACACCAAACTTAGAGTTTGGTTGTGGCCTCACAACACCAAACTTAGAGTTTGACTGTGTGGGCTCTTCTTGACCTTGAACTGAGAGAAGCTCTTCATGCTTACTCTCTTTTGTCACAGAGGGATGGCCATGTGCCTTAAACACAAGGTAGTCCCCATTCAATTGAAGGACTAATTCACCTCTGTTGACATCTATCACAGCTTCTGCTGTGGCTAGGAAAGGTCTTCCAAGGATGATGCATTCATCCTCTTTCTTCCTAGTGTCTAAGATTATGAAATTAGCAGGGATGTAAAGGCCTTCAACCTTGACTAACACGTCCTCTACTAATCCATAAGGTTGTCTTACTGACTTGTCTGCCAATTGTAATGAAAAAAAGGCAGGTTGTACCTCAATGATCCCCAGCTTCTCCATTACAGAGAGTGGCATAAGATTTATCCCTGACCCTATATCATATAGAGCTTTTTCAAAGGTCATGGTACCTATGGTACAAGGTATTAAGAACTTGCCAGGATCTTGTTTCTTTTGAGGTAGAGTCTTCTGAATCCCAGTATCTAGTTCACTAATGAGCAAGGGAGGTTCACTTTCCCAAGTCTCATTACCAAACAACTTGGCATTCAGCTTCATGATAGCTCCTAAATATTGAGCAACTTGCTCTCCAGTCACATCTTCATCCTCTTCAGAGGAAGAATAGTCTTCAGAGCTCATGAATGGCAGAAGGAGATTTAATAGAATCTCTATAGTCTCTATATGAGCCTCAGATTCCTTTGGATCCTTAATAGGAAACTCCTTTTTGCTTGAGAGACGTCCCAGGAGGTCTTCCTCACTAGGATTTTCGTCCTCCTCCTCCCTTGTGTAATCGGCCACATTGATCACATCAATGGCCTTGCACTCTCCTTTTGGATTCTCTTCTGTATTGCATGGGAGAATACTGGGAGGAGTTTCACTGACTTTCTTACTCAGCTGTGTAACACCCTACCATACAGAGTCTTATGCTTAAGTCATAATTCAGAGATGGCAAGGTATTACGACCTCTAAAATAAAAATTTAGTACATATAGTAGTATGAATGATTGATTATAACTAGGAGCCTTTGTAGAAAAAGGGGTAAACAAAAACCATCACAACCCTAAAGCGCAACACTCCGATCGACAACGTAACGAATAAGGATAAACCAACGCGAGATTATATATATACAAAGGAGTGTCAAAAACAGGAATATCAAGACTCAAGATCCGGCTGCGAAGATAACCGGTCCGAGTATAACAATATGTACATATGATAAAAATAAGGAAAACCCCAAGGAAACCCAAAGGGACATTACAAGTAAATAAAATAGGAAACCCCAAAGGGACACAAAACTGAGAACCTATTCTCCAAAATCTCCTATAAGAGGAGACATCACAATTTGTATTATTCAATGGAGATAAAAGTATCGAAGAGAAATTATAAAATCAAAACAGAGTTCCGAGAACAAAGGATCTTCGCTAATCCAGAAGTCTCCAGCATGCTTCAGCGAGAAGCCTCACGTCCTGCATATGAAAACCACAAAATCCGCATGGGTGAGAACCAGAGGTCCCCAGCATGGTAACAGCTTCCACATATATAATACATAATAATGGAGGAAAGCCAAAGGCAATCCTAGAACTTCCTCCAGATAATATCAAAGCTTATAAGCAAGCTAAACCATAAAAGGGCATCTGACTAAAGATTCTTCAGTCTAACTAATACTTCCCTTTCCAATTCCTTCAAACCTCCCAACCACCAGCAGGATATAATGTAGCAAACACAATTATATCAGAGGAGTATAAAATAGCAAACACAGGTATATCAAGCAAGGAATATACAAATAGGAGCAGTTAAGGCATTTAGACAATTAGCAAGTAATATGCAGTCAAATAGGCAATCTCAAACAATTCACATAGTATGCATATGATGAATGCCTGTTCCTAGTGGCTGATGATATCATCTTGTCGGTTATAGAGCCAACCCGACAAGTCCTGGTAGCTAACCATTGGACTGTCCCTCTGTCATGCATCCCCAACTCGAGTTATACTCATCATAACTTGATCATAATCATGATCTATATCCATCACCTTCACTGGTGAATATTTACGGGGGCGAGCTCATCCGGGTCTTTCACAGTGCCCGGTCACACTTATGACATAGGGTCAAAAGAGCTTCGAGTCTCAACCTGGAGCACGTGGTGGCTAGTCACTGCTACTACCCAAGGAAACTCTTATCTCCGATACTGGAAGTGCAAAAATCACATTTATCAATAATTCAGCATAAACATGCATGAATTCTCATCCATGGATCAACATCCATATCAGCCATCCGGCTCACGGTTAAATCCATAACCAGCCAATATTCATAGCATACACAGCTATTCCGGCTCACGGTTCAATCCAGAACCAGCCAATATTCATAAACAATTACGGCCCTTCGGCCAATGGCATACAAGCACTTCCACCACCATCCTCCACATTTCACATAATCATCAATGATCCTCATTGATCATTCATTTTCCCTTGCTTCACTCGCAAGTTACCACATTCACTAGCCTTTCTTCTCATAGCTAGACATATCATAATGATTTAAGATATAAGTGGTGAGATCGGAGGCTTAGAAGTATGAAATTTGGCTTTTAAAACTCAAAAATCAACTTTGGAATGAAAACAGGTCCGCGCGTACGCGCACTCCACGCGCACGCGTGGATGGCCTCAAAAACTCATCGACGCGCAAGCGTCATGCACGCTAACGCGTGGACTAAAACTTTGCCAATCGGCACGTATGCGTCAACCACGCGTACGCGTCAACCACGCGTACGCGTGGGTGTTCTCGTGCCCCA
>NC_029774.3:108976424-108984723 GCF_000817695.3 Arachis duranensis | reverse complement strand
GAAGTCCATAAAACTTGCAGTTTTGTTGCATTAAGGCAACTAGCTGAGGTTTCAGCTCAAAGTTGTTGGCTCCAATGGCAGGAATGGAGATGCTTCTTCCATCAAATTTGGATGTTGGCTTTGTGAAGTCACCAAGCATTCTTCTTGCATTATTATTATTTTCGGCTACCATCTCCTTCTCTTGTTCTAATATTTCTGAAAGGTTACCTTTAGATTGTTGTAACTTAGCTTCTCTTAATTTTCTCTACAGAGTCCTTTCAGGTTCTGGATCAATTTCAACAAGAGTGCCTTTATCCTTGTTCCTGCTCATATGAAAGAGAAGAAAACAAGAAAAGAAGAGGAATCCTCTATGTCACAGTATAGAGATTCCTTTATGTTAGTAGAAGAAGAAAAGGGAGAAGAATGAAGAAGAGTGGGTTCGGATATTTAGATAGAGAGAGGTGAAGAGAAGTGTTAGTAATTAAATAATTAAATAGAATAAGAAAAGAGAGGGAGAATTCGAAAATAATTTTAAAAAAAAGGGTTAGTAATTTTCGAAAATTAGAAATAAGATAAGATTAAAATTAAAATTTAAAACAAAAAGAATTTTTTGAAAAAGAGATGAGAGTTTTCGAAAATTAGAGAGGGAAAAGTAGTTAGGTGGTTTTGAAAAAGATAAGAAACAAACAAAAAGTCAAAGAGTTAGTTGAAAAAGATATTAAACTCAAATTTGAAAAGATAAGAAGATAAGAAGTTAGATAAGATATTTTGAAATCAAATTTTGAAAAAGATAAAATTTTTGAAAAAGATAAGATAAAAGATAAAAAGATATGTTTTTAAATTTAAAATTACTTACTTCACTAACAAGAAACTTCAAGATAAGATTTTAGAACTTAAAGATTGAACCTTTCTTAACAAGAAAGTAACAAACTTCAAATTTTTGAACCAATCACATTACTTGTTAGCTGATTTTCGAAAATTAGATATAAAGATAAGAAAAAGATTTTGAAAATATTTTGAAAAATATTTTTAGAATTTTTCGAAAATAATGAAAAAGATATGATTTTTTTTTGAAAAAGATTTTTAAAAGATAAGATTTTAAAATTGAAATTTTGACTTGACTTGTAAGAAACAACTAATTTTTTAAAAATTTTTGACCAAGTCAACCCAAAATTTCGAAAATTTGGAGGGAAATAAGGAAAATATATTTTTTTTTATTTTTGAAATTTTAAAGATGAGAGAGAAAAACATAAAAATGACCCAAAATATGAAAATTTTGGATCAAACACAAAATGCATGCAAGAACACTATGAATGTCAAGATGAACACCAAGAACACTTTGAAGATCATGATGAACATCAAGAACATAATTTTGAAAAAATTTTTATGCAAAGAAAACATGCAAGACATCAAACTTAGAAATTTTTAATGCATGGACTCTAACAAACAAAAAATGCATATGAAAAACAACAAACAACACAAAACAAGAAAACATCAAGATCAAACAAGAAGACTTGTCAAGAACAACTTGAAGATCATGAAGAACACTATGAATGCATGAGATTTTCGAAAAAATGCAAGAAAAATTTTTTAAAGCATGCAACTGACACCAAACTTAAAAATTGACTCAAGACTCGAATAAGAAACACAAAATATTTTTGGTTTTTATGATTTTATGATTTTTTTGGATTTTTATTAATTTAATTTTTTTCGAAAATATTTTTGGAAAAACGAAGAAGAAAAGAAAATTTTGAAAAACATTTTTGAAAAATTTTGAAAAGAAAATTACCTAATCTGAGCAACAAGATGAACCGTCAGTTGTTCATACTCGAACAATCCCCGGCAACGGCGCCAAAAACTTGGTGGACGAAATTGTGATCCATATTCTTTGTACTTGTATGAAATTTAATAATTGGCTCTATTTGAAGTCACAAATTCGTTCAACTAACCAGCAAGTGTACTGGGTCATCCAAGTAATACCTTACGTGAGTAAGGGTTGATCCCACAGAGATTGTTGGTATGAAGCAAGCTATGGTCACCTTGTAAATCTCAGTTAGGCAGATTAAATGGTTATGGGTTTCGAAAATTAATAATAAATAGAAAATAAAAAGGGATAGAAATACTTATGTAGATCAATAGTGGAAATTTCTGATAGGCGTGTGGAGGTGTTGTGCTCCTCTCCTTATCTCTATTTTCTTATTACATTCATCCAATCCTTCCTACTCCTTTCCATGGCAAGCTGTATGTAGGGCATCACCATCATCAATGGCTACTTTTAATCCTCTCGGGAAAATGGTCCTATGCGCTGTCACTGCACGGCTAATCGTCTGGAGGCATCACCCTTGTTGATAGCTACATCCCATCCTCTCAGTGAAAATGGTCCAAATGCTCTGTCCAAATGGTCCATTGATTCTTTTGCATTTGTCATCACGCCCAGCCTTCAGGAGTTTGAAGCTCGTCACAGTCATTCAATACCGGAATCCTACTCGGAACACCACGGACAAGGTTAGACTTTCCGGATTCCCGGGATCCTACTCGGAATACCATAGACAAG
Organism: Arachis duranensis; assembly: GCF_000817695.3. Taxonomy (NCBI): domain Eukaryota; kingdom Viridiplantae; phylum Streptophyta; class Magnoliopsida; order Fabales; family Fabaceae; genus Arachis; species Arachis duranensis. The sequence goes on along the minus strand of NC_029774.3, from coordinate 108,982,190 downwards.
GTTAGACTTTCCGGATCCCCATGAATGACGCCATCTATCTAGCTTATACCACGAAGATTCTGTTGGGGAATCTAAGAGATATGCGCCCGGCCTAAAGTAGAACGGAAGTGGTTGTCAGTCACGCACGTTCATAGGTGAGAATGATGATGAGTGTCACGGATCATCACATTCATCAAAGTGTTGTGCAACGCATATCTTGGAATAAGAATAAAAGAGAATTGAATAGAAAGTAATAGTAATTGTATTGAAACTTGAGGTACAGCAGAGCTCCACACCCTTAATCTATGGTGTGCAAAAACTCCACTGTTGAAAATACATAAGTGAACGGTTCAGGCATGGCCGAATGGCCAGCCCCCAAAACGTGATCAATAGTCTCCTCAGATGAAGAATAAAACAAAACTGAGACCAAAGATGTCTAATACAATAGTGAATTATCCTATTTATACTAGACTAGCTACTAGAGTTTACATGAGTAAGTAATTGATGCATAAATCCACTTCCAGGGCCCACTTGGTGTATGCTTGGGCTGGGCTTGATCTATCCACGAGCTGAGGCTTTTCTTGTAGTTGAACTCCAAGTTATAATGTGTTTTGGGCGTTCAACTCCGGATCATGACGTGTTTCTGGCGTTTAACTCCAGACAGCAGCATGTACTTGGCGTTCAACGCCAAGGTACGTCATCAATTTCCAAATAAAGTATGAACTATTATATATTTCTGGAAAGCTCTGAATGTCTACTTTCCAACGCCGTTGAGAGCGCGCCATTTGGAATTCTGTAGCTCCAGAAAATCAATTTTGAGTGCAGGGAGGTCAGATTCCAACAGCATTAGCAGTCCTTTTGTCAGCCTTTTTCAGAGTTTTACTCAAGTCCCTCAATTTCAGCCAGAAATTACCTGAAATCATAGAAAAACACACAAACTCATAGTAAAGTCCAGAAATGTGAATTTAACATAAAAACTAATGAAAACATCCCTAAAAATAGCTTAAACTTACTAAAAGCTACCTAAAAACAATGCCAAAAAGCGTATAAATTATCCGCTCATCAGTACCAAATGCTCAAACCAGCGATTCGAATCCAAACCATAGTCTCCCCGAAAGTGTCTTCACAAGGTTTAAAATTCGGTGTCCATGGCTTGACTGCAATATAGTGACCAAAGATCATCCATGGCCCCCTAGTAAAACCTTCTCTCGATCGTCCATGCGATCAAATTTAACGAGGAAGTACCCAAACCCCACATCCAAGATTTCATATCCACCGGTGATCCTCCATACCCCTTTCAGTTTGTGAAACGTAGCCGTATAACTAAGGTTTTTTCCAAGAATCTTAATCACAATTGCCTCCTTGTATGGTTCAGAAAGGGTGTTTCTAGCCTCTTCGGAAAAGCAAACTCTCGGAGGCATAGGGTCTCCTTGTTTTTCGGAGTCCACTACCATGGAATCCTCATCCAGAGCTTCAGCCCAGTTTATCCCTAAGGCTACCGTAGAACCAATAACCTTGTCACGGAAAGAAATCTTGGAAGTCACCCTAAAACTAAGGTTGCCCTTACTTAATCCCTCCTTCACACCTAATGCAAACCCTTCCACGCTCTCACTCTTATCTCTTTCGATGGCATGGCCATCTTCCTCATCGTGTTTCACCCTCAAACACTCTCTCCCGCTCTCTCCTTCTCTCATTCTCTCTGAGTACGGAGTACGTACTCTTTCTCTCTGCTAGGGTTTTTTTTCAAATTAACTATATTAACCCAACAAGTTTAATTCTTATATATGTTAGCTCAAGATATCTACAATAATTATAATTAGTAATTTAAAAAATAAATTATCAAGAATAAGAATAGAAGATATATGTTAGGAATAAAAGTAAATATACATCGTTATTTGGTTGTTTAATTTGACAGTTTTAATTTTGCTTAATTTCGTTATTTTAAAAAATAAATAAATAATTTGATTGTGTTCATGTTCATCACAAAATCTAAAAAGAAGACGATGACGATGATGACGACGACGGTCATAATTGAAAAATTACATTGAAGAGAAAAGAATACCAAATATAGTTATATAGGATTAACTAACGTTTAAATTTGACTATTGTTTTGAGGCTTACCTAGAATTGGGGTGATTTTAGCCTGAACATGAAGTCCAGATATCTTTAGGTGAAAGATTCAACGTCTTCTCCTTACAGAGATGAAGTCATCTGAGTTTCTCGTAAGGAGGTGTAAGGTGGTACCTATAAGAGACTCCAATATTTAAGTTAGCAAGGGTTTTAGACAGATTTTTAATTAGCGTAGATTAGATATGGGAAATGCCTAAGATGAAGGGGGTATTTATATAGTTGAATGAGTGACCTAGTAGCCACTCTTGTAATCTCCATTCCTATTCTGATGGGTAGTTATCTTTCCCTTTTTTTCTAGGGGTTGTTGAGATCTTATATTTGAATATATGAGTACCTTTGTAGATGTAGTTAAGATTCTGCAATGAGGTCACGTCAAAGAGGTCAAACATACAACCATTGTAGAATTGGGTCTTATCTACTTTTTGGGCCTGACTTCCAGTTTTAGGTCAAAGTATGAACAGTACCCCTGCTCTAGGTTGAGTTCTTGCAAGTCGGGCTCGAACATCTACTCAAGTCGTTCTTGGGTGGCTGTGAGCAAATCAAGTCAGGTCTCTCGACATATTTGAGGATACAGGTCAGCAAACTTGACATAATTTTTGAAATGATGTGATGTTTCATCTTTTGAAACTGTTCGCATGCTTCTTTGGTTACGTTGGTAACTGTGCCCAACGTTTAATGCATGGTGGAGTTACCATTTTTTCCTACTATTTATATAAGGTGGTTCCTCCTTCTTTTCTCCTTTTTTTGCCTTTCCATTTTTCCTGAGAGCTTTTCATTCTCCTCTGCAAAGCCATTTTCATTTTGAATACTGTTTTCTTTCAACATTGTTTCCTACAAGCTTTTTGGCTCCCTTTCTTCCAAGATTTTTGCATGCGCACCTTTGTTTTCAACATCATCATGGTTAGCACTTTCTCTTATTGATGGTCATTTAGTAGTGATGGCTTAGGTCTTGTTATAGCTTTCCTGTTTGTTGACGTTTTCATAGTTTCTTATAGAGTCTGATTTTTATTCTCTAAGCATGTGATTTTGCTATTTCTAAAAAATGCAGTGGTTGAAAAAATGTGGTTTTTCTGGCTCTGCTGTTTGTTTGTGAACTTCTCCTTTTGTGTTGCTTCTTTCGAATATTATGGTAGTTGATTTTCTTGTAATAATCTTTTTGAAGTGGTCCCCATTGTGATTTTGGGTTTTATTGCCCCCCAAATGGTGTCGTTGTTATCTCCGACGATGACGCCATTTTGTCTTTATGAGCATGAGATATTTTGTTGCCATGGCTAATCTTTGAAGATGTAAACATTTTGCTTCTGTGATGATTTTTAACTTGTTCAATGATTACTCGAGCTATTAGTAATGTAATTGTTTTTTCTTTTTGTAGGTATATACTCTTATGTCTCGTTCTCAGCATGTCTTTTAGAGTTCCTTCCAACTTAGATTGAAGAGATAGTACAGTCTTGTTCGCTGTTCCTATAGTTGATAAGGAGTATGTAGAAAAATTTTGTCTTCAAACATAGGATTTGCAGAGCCCAATAAAAGGAACAAAAGTATGAATTAGAAGCCTCTAATCCTGAGGATAGACTATGTTTTACCCATTATTACAACTCGATAAGCCATTTTTTGTTTATGTACGAGTGGATATTATTCACTAGTCTTGGAGTGATGCTTCCCTTTACCAATTTTGAAATGGAAGTCCTTCAGACCTGTAAGGTCGCCCCCTCTCAGCTTTACCCGAACTCGTGGGATTTTATGAAGGTTTGCCAACTGGTGAGTCGGGAGCTCGATTTTCCTTTATCTCTTAAGGCATTCTTCTACCTTTCCAACTCACTAAGCCATTTAGTTCTAAAAAGCAACATTAAGCCTCCTTCTGAGCTGTTCAAGGGAGGAAAGTATTTTCTATATTTGATGACTCCTTTCGTAATTTTAAAAATTACTTCTTCAAGGTCTGACCTAATAAAAGTGTCTGGCCTTTTTACCATAATAATAGAGATGAGCCTATTTTTCATTTATACTGGAAGTAGGTCTCCAATGTTGTATAGTAGCCTTGTTTCAAGAGTGTTGGGTTCGATATTCTCACCTTGATACCAAGAAATTTTTTATAGCCAACCCCAACTATGTTCGAACCAAACTAGGCAGTTAGCTTTATTTTTGTAGATATCCCCTTTTTTGTTTTTGTTGAATTCTAAAGCTTTAAATTTCTTTTATGCTTTATTTTTATAGCAAGAATGACTAGTGGCTCGGGCACTTTGCAGAAATTAAGGCAGGTGAAAAAGAATGTGGTTGTCCGGTAAGCTCAACTAAAAGAGGTTGAAAGGTCGGGTGGGACTTCATCTCCTTCGAAGTCGAATTTGTCTTCTTCTGGCAAGTCAACACCTCTCCCTCCTCCTATCAAAGAGTCCACATCCCGACTTGTACCTCATATTCCCCCCTTTTAACGAACTTTTGAAGGATTCTGATACAAGTGGCTCTCAAAAAAGAAAAACCCCTCATTCACAATTTGGGAGTGCTTATGCGTAAGGTTTTAATGTTGTTAGCTTCTTTAAAGAATACATCCTTCTCCTTAGTGTCATAGGTATGGGTGATGTATTTATGGAGAGACATTTGAAAGTTCTAGCCTAAGGTGAGATTCAGATAGTAGAGGTGTGTTCGGCTTTACTGAAGAGACTTCATATAACTTCTTTTGATGCCACGTAGAGAAGAGGTGAGCTCATTGAAAGAGGCTAAGTCATAATTGGAAGCCGAAAAGAAAACCTTAATGTCTGATGCTTCCAAGCTTCATGAGAGGGTGAAGCTTTCTGAGGTAGCATATGTTGTGGCAAAAGGCTTATAGAAAAAGGCTAAGAATAGCTACCGTCTGATGACAAGTCATCATATACCCATTTTTCAAGCTAATTTCACTTGTTTTGTTAGTCTTTATGCACTTTCTTGCATCTTAAGTAAGTGATTTGGAGTGAAAATGCATAACTTCTTTAAATCAAACAATCACCATGAAATTTATGTTAACTCATGAGGTTTAAGCTAATTTTAATTGAATTTTAATTGATTTATAAGCCTTATGAATTTAGTGATACTTGGAGTGGTTGTTTTGGTTTATTTTAGGTGAAGAAAAGAATAAAAGAGAAAAGCGTGGCCTAAAGAAAGCGTGACCCAAGGAGAAGGAAGCGTGGTCAAAGGAAGTAAAAGTGTGCCGCATGCAATGGGGGAGGCAAGCATTGCCCTCCACAAGGGCACACTGCCCTCTAGGAGGGCAACATAAGGGAACAAGGCAAAGAAGGCAACTCTGCCCTGCCCACTACAAGGGCAGAGCACAAATTTGTGCCTTGGAATCAAGAAGAAGAAAATGTTGCCCTGCCCTCCACAAGGGCAGTATCGGGCTCACCAAGGAAGAAAATCAAAGGAAAAATGCCTATGATGCTTGCCACAAGAGTTGAACACGGGACCATGAGGAAGCAAGGAACTAAGCCCCATTATGGTGCCAAAAAAGCCAAGGAAATTGAATAGCGTGTGTTTCTGCCAGGATTCGAACTTGGGACTTCAGTTTGGAAACACTGCCCTGCCCTCCGCGAGGGCAGGGAAGCATTTTGTGTGGCATGAATCTGGCGCACCAAGAAATGAGTCTGGCGCACCAAGGCACTATCCTGGCAGCACCAGCGCGCACCACAGCAC
>NC_029774.3:108973230-108974693 GCF_000817695.3 Arachis duranensis | reverse complement strand
GCTCAAGAAGCACTTGATCATTCAGCTGGAGGCTCTTTGCAACTCATGAAAACTACAGAGGAAGCTCAAAACCTCATTGATATGGTGGCCAATAACCAATATTTCTTTGCTCATCAAAGACAACGCCAACCATCACAAAGAAGAGGAGTAATGGAGTTGGAGGGAGTGGATTCAATTCTAGCTCAGAACAAGATAATGCAGCAGCAGATTCAACAACAGTTTGAACAAATGGCCAAAAGAATTGATGGCTTGCAAGTTGCATCAGTGAGTGCCACAAGCCAACCACCAACTACTTGGGTGCAAAGTGAAGAAACTCAAGAGGAGCAACAGCAAGAGCAAGTCCAATACATGCACAACCAAAATCCTGGAACAAATGAAGTCTATGGTGATACTTACAATCCATCTTGGAAGAACCATCCCAACCTCAGGTGGGGAGACAACCATAATCAAAACCAACAACCATGGCAAAGAAACACAAGTCAGAACAATTGGAAAAGCACAAACCACAACCCCCAGCCAAACACTAACCAAAATACATACAGAAAACCACAAAATAATTACCCCAACTCTAACCATTATCCACCCAATAACCACCCAACAAATCAAACCACTTATCATCATCCATCAACAACCCAAAATCAACCAATTTCACATGAATCCCAGAGGATCACCAATCTAGAGCTGCTCATGGAGAAAATGATGAAGAACCAAGAATTGACAACAAAAAACCAAGAAGCTTCCATGAAGAACTTAGAAAGGCAAATTGGGCAAATCTCCAAACAAATTTCTGTTGAAAAACCATCAAGTTCACTACCTAGTGACACCATTCCCAACCCAAAGGAAGAATGCAAGGTCGTTCAACTAAGAAGTGGAAAAGTGTTATTGGATGGTAACCAAGGAGCAACCAAGAACAATAACAATGAGCCAACAAAGAATGATGAAACCATCAACAAGGACATGATAAGCAAGAATGTCCCAGAAAAACTCACAGAGGAAGACAACAAACCACAGAATTTGAAGAAAGGGAAGCAAATCATGGAAGAACCAAATCCAAGACAACATCAAGTGGAGAAGAGCTCAACACCACCACTGCCTTATCTGCAGAGATTCCACAAAGAGACAAAGGATCGGCATTTTCACAAATTTCTTGAGACTTTCAAGAAGCTGGAAATTAACATACCTTTAGCTGAGGCATTGGAGCAAATGCCTCTGTATGCCAAATTCTTGAAGGAGCTCATTAACAAGAAAAGAGATTGGAATGAGAATGAAACTGTAATGCTTAGTGAAGAATGCAGTGCACTCATTAAAAAGGGACTCCCTCCCAAGCTTGAAGATCCTGGAGGTTTCTTCCTACCATGCACTATTGGAAATCTATTCATCAACAAGGGAATGTGTGATTTAGGAGCAAGCATAAATCTAATCCCATCTTCTTTAGTGAAAAAGCTTGGCATAGAGGAGGTGAA
>NC_029774.3:108969584-108969847 GCF_000817695.3 Arachis duranensis | reverse complement strand
AATCTTCGTGGTATAAGCTAGAACTGATGGCGGCATTCAAGAGAATCCGGAAGGTCTAAACCTTGTCTGTGGTATTCTGAGTAGGATTCAATGATTGGATGACTGTGACGTGCTTCAAACTCCTAGCAGGCGGGGCATTAGTGACAGACGCAAAAAAATTATTGGATTCTATTCCGGCCTGACCGAGAACCGACAGATGATTAGCCATGCTGTGACAGAGCATAGGAACGTTTTCACTGAGAGGATGGGAGGTAGCCACTGAC
>NC_029774.3:108968752-108969310 GCF_000817695.3 Arachis duranensis | reverse complement strand
CCGACAATCTCCGTGGGATCGACCCTTGCTCACGCAAGGTATTACTTGGACGACCCAGTGCACTTGCTGGTTAGTTGTGGGAGTTGCAAAAGTGTGATTGCAATTTCGTGCACCAATAATGCTTGTTATCCATCACTTAGCTTTAAATTTTGTTTTGTTTCCCATATGCTTAAATAAAAGAGACTTGTTTGAATTGAAAAGTGAAATATCCAATGTTGCATAAGTAAGAATGGAAGTTAGTGGTGGTATATGTGTTTGATTAAATGCATAACTCGTGAAATAATTGTTGCATAATAACATTCTCATTCAAATGTGAGTTAGCTTGCTGTTACAAAGGCTCTTATCAATAATGAAAAAGCCCTTGGTAACGAAAACAGAAAGAAAAGGAAGAAGAAAAAGCCAAAATGGCAAGAAAAACAAAGAATAAAGGTTGGACACCAATAGCTTGGACCCTAGGACATATGCCTGTGGTGTTCTTGTACTAAGATATGCTTGGATGAGTAAATTCGAAGGGGTATTTTAAAACCCGGTCACTTAGATCAACTGATTTGGGATGGC
>NC_029774.3:108967528-108968489 GCF_000817695.3 Arachis duranensis | reverse complement strand
ATATACCCATTTTTCAAGCTAATTTCATTTGTTTTGTTAGTCTTTATGCACTTTCTTGCTTCTTAAGTAAGTGATTTGGAGTGAAAATGCACAACTTTTTTTAAATCAAGCAACCACCATGAAATTAATGTTAATCTATGAGGTTTAAGCTAATTTTAATTGAATTTTAATTGATTTATAAGCCTTATGAATTTAGTGATACTTGGAGTGGTTGTTTTGGTTTATTTTAGGTGAAGAAAAGAATAAAAGAGAAAAGCGTGGCCTAAAGAAAGCGTGACCCAAGGAGAAGGAAGCGTGGTCAAAGGAAGGAAAGTGTGCCGCATGCAATGGGGGAGGCAAGCATTGCCCTCCACAAGGGCACACTGCCCTCTAGGAGGGCAACATAAGGGAACAAGGCAAAGAAGGCAACTCTGCCCTGCCCACTACAAGGGCAGAGCACAAATTTGTGCCTTGGAATCAAGAGGAATAAAATGTTGCCCTGCCCTCCACAAGGGCAGTATCGGGCTCACAAAGGGAAAAAATCAAAGGAAAATGTCTCCAAATGCTTGCCACAAGAGTTGAACACGGGACCATGAGGAAGCAAGGAACTAAGGTCCATTACCGTGCCAAGAAACCAAGGAAAATGAATAAGCGTGTGTTTCTGCCCGGATTCGAACGCGGGACTTCATTTTGGAAACACTGCCCTGCCCTCCGCGAGGGCAGGGTAGCATTTTGTTGATGCATGAATCTGGCACACCAAGGGACATTTCTGGTGCACCAAATCACTATCCTGGCAGCACCAGCGCGCACCACAGCACGATCCTGGCAGCACCATATTTTTCTGCCCTGCCCTCCGCGAGGGCAGGGCAGCATTCTGTGCACCAAGGCACCATTCTGGCGCATCATGGCATAAGTCTGGCAGCACCAAGCAGCGCACCAAGCACCCATCTGGCGCACCAATTTTTCCTGCCCTGCCCTCCGC
>NC_029774.3:108955605-108967424 GCF_000817695.3 Arachis duranensis | reverse complement strand
GCACCAAATCCTGCCCTGCCCTCCACAAGGGCAGGGCAGCCTCCTGGAAGCTATTATTTTGGGCCGAAAATTTAATTAAAATTCCAATTTAATTCATTTCTTCACCAAATCAAAAGCCCATCCAAATCCCAAAATCCAAGAATAGAAAGTGTATAAATAGGAGCTAGTTTGATGTAATTAGGACCTTTTGCTTTGCTTTTGAATTTTGCACTTTCTTTGATCTTTGAATTTTATTTTTGGCACTTGGGAACTTCCCTTGGTGTCTTCACTGAGATTTCAGAGAATTAGGGAGGAGAATTGATCTCTCTTCTTCCTCGTTCTTGCTTGGGTCTTTTTAATTTCCTTGTTTTGAGTTTTGGGTGTGAAGAATTGAGGAAATTCTGTCTCAATCTCCATTCAAAATCTCTTTAATTCCTTTTCTGCATAATCAAGTTGAATTTCAGTTTCTCTACTGCTTCTTCTTTAATTTCTTGTTAATTGCTTTGTGGACTTGGATCTGGGAAGGCAATTGAGATCTAGACTTTGCTTTCTAGACTCTTGAGTCCTGAGATCCCAAATTTCCTTTTGGTTCTTCTGTGAACCTCTGCTGCACTTTAATTTCCATTTCTGTTTGAACTTTAGTTTATTCCAATTCATCTTCTACTCAATTAATTGTTGCAATTTACTTTCTCTTTGTTTAGATTCTGCAATCCCAGTCCTCAAATCCCTTTTACATTCAAGCAATTTACATTTCTTGCCATTTAAGTTACTGCAATTTACATTTCTTGCACTTTAAGTTTCAGTCATTTACTTTCTTGTTCTTTAAGATTCAGCAAGTTTGTTTTCCTGTTCTTTAATTTACTGCAAATTCCCCCTCTCCCTTTACATTCCAAGCAATTTATATTCTGTTAAATACAACCCACTCAACCAAAACTTGATTCGCTTGACTAAATCAACCACTAAACTAAAATTGCTCAATCCTTCAATCCCTGTGGGATCGACCTCACTCATGTGAGTTATTATTACTTGATGCGACCCGGTACACTTGCCGGTGAGTTTTGTGTTGGATCGTTTTCCACACATCACCGTCGAATCATTGGGGAGAGGTTGGAAAAAGAGGAGGGGTTGTAGATGCTTAAAGAAGAAAATGAGGACTTGGAACTATCTGTAGTGAAAGGATGGATGAAATGGCCAATATTTTGAAGGCTCAGTTCCATGTTCTGGCACCTGAGGTGGAGCTCTCTCTCATCGACCCTCATAAGTTCATGATTGATCAGAGGATTTTTTTTTCCTGCTTTAACAGACACTGCTCTTCCCGAGAACCAGAAGCTCCTGGGTACTGATCAGGTCCCTGCTTTTCATGATGTCGAAGATGATGTGGTCCCTCAATTTGAATTTGAGTTGGTAACTCAGCCTGAAGAAAACTCCTATCTTAACTCACTTATTGCTGAAGATCCCTCCTAAGCTTATATTTTATTTTTTCTTGTTTCTAAGTTGTAATGTCTAAATTTTGTGGACTTTTAAACAATTTATTTTGTGGATGCTTTGAACCTTTGCCCTTGTTTGGGTTTAAATTGCTCTTTTACTTATTCTTTTGACAATAAGTATTGTATCTTTTTTTTGTAGAATTTTCCAAGTATTTTAGAAGGTTATTTTTGCAAGTTATTTATACTTAGACTTCCTTAATAGCCCGCTTTTGATCCGAGTTACATATGAAGTCTGGTAACTTGCTTGGATTTAAATCGTGGTCATGCCGAGTATCAAAGATCAGCTGTCATTTTGGGTTGTCTTGTTATTTCATCTAACACTATAATCTCTTTTTTATCACTAAGTTACTTTTGCTAGCCATTTATAAACGACATACCTTCTATCAATCCATTTTGTCCCAAACTATTTGAATTGGGATAGTGGTTTGCTTTCATAATTTTTTGGCTTTTGACATTGCCGACCATTAAAGGTCGGTCAGAACTTGTCTTTATCTGTGACATCTTTGAAGTGCTTGTTTACTAGCATTTTATGATGCTAAGTTATTTTTGCAAGTTGCTTATGCCTCGTATTTTCTATTCATTTTACCTGAATTGTTTATGAGAATGGGTGCTGACATGCTTGTATAACATGTTTGAATGTCGATTTAGTTTACATGAGGTCGAACATGATTTTCTTCACATTGTTTTTTATTCTAAGTTATTTTTGCAAGTCGTTTTGATATTTTCCAATTCATTTTTGTTTGAATTATTTTTAGGTTATAATTACATATATAACTCATACACCTACTTGGACTTCGTCGCTTTATCGTGCTGACTATAAGAAGTCGGACATGATTTTTGCGTTTTATCGAGCTCAAGTTGGTGCAAATAGTAGTTTATTCAGAAAAAAATAGAATAATATCATTGATAAGAAATGATTTACATGAATGATGTCTTTGCTAGTTGCTACCAAGAGTTTTTAACTTAACTCTTAGCCCTTGCTTTAGTGCCTCATTAAAACTCCTTTCAGAAAAACTATTTTTGAGAAAAAAAACCATAAAGTCGGGAAAAAGGGTATACCATGAAGCAAGGTTTGCTTCCCAGCTGTAATACCTCTTCATATCACATGTGTGCCACGACCTAGGCAGATCGGCACCTTTGAGGTCAGACACTTTGTAATAACTTTTTTCCAAGACTTCAGTGATCTTTTAAAGTCATTCCCAATTGGCTGCAAGTTTTCTTTCTCTCGATCTCTATACCCGAAATCATTTCATATTAAAACGGGGTTGTTTGCGGTGAATTTTCTTCTTATGACTTTCTTGTTGTATCTCGTGGCCATTATTTACTTTAATGCTTCCTCTTTATCGGAGATTATCTTTGGACTTATGGGAGAAAGTCAAATTCTTCTCTTTGAGCGTAAACACTGTCGACCTCTTTATAGAAATCTCACCCTTGGGGTTTCTCTGTTGAATTCTACAAAAATCATGGCTTTTATACCGTAAGCAAGTCGGAACAGAGATTCTCCCGTTGCAGATTAAAGAGTTGTTTGATATGCCCACAGGACTTGTAGGAGCTTTTTGGTGTGCGAATTGTGAACTCACACAACTTAACTGGGAAGTGCACTGGGTCATCCAAGTAATAGCTCAAGTGAGTGAGGGTCGATCCCACAAGAATTGTCATACTGAGAAACAATGGTTATCCAATAGGTTTAGTTAGGCAGACAGAAAAGGTTGTTTGATAATGTAGTTTGCAAAAAACAATAAACAAGATAATAAGGAAATCAAATAAAAGGTTTGATGTAAAAACAGTGAGAGAAAACAGTTAAGGTTTCGGAGATGTTTACTTTTTCGGATTAAAAGTTCTTACCAACTATTTTAACAATGTATAATTTATTTCATGGCAAATTGTAATTGACTAAACCCTAATATCTTAGTGATTTAGTCTCCTGTAACCTTCATTAACTGCCACTCTCGTAGTCATTTAATTCTGATGCAAGGGTTAAGTTCAAAACTAGTTTATGGCCACAAAAACCTAATTACCCAAAGCTAATAGGATTATATGTCACATATCCCATTTAGTTCATGTAATTAGTAATTTAGGAGGAATTTGTTTTTAAGCTATTGTTCAAGCGAGATAACTCTCTCGAGAACCACAAGAACTCACGTAGAATAAAGGTCATACTCTCGTTCCACCCAGATTCATAAGATTAAGAACGAAAAATTCCTTGAAGCTGAATCAATACATTAATTAAAATAGAAAAGCAATAGTCTTACTCCATAGAAATAAACAGAGCTCCTAACCTTAACCGAAGAGGTTTAGTTGCTCATAGCTTACAGAGAAAACTAGGGTTCTGGAAAGTGAAACGTGCGGAAGAGAAACGATCCCTTGAAGAGTCATGCGTTTAGCACCAGAATCGGTAGTAATTCCTGAAGAAATGTATAAACTATTATATATCGTTGGAAAGCTCTGAACGTTGGCTTTCTAAAGCCGTTAAAACTGCATCAATTGGACATTTGTAACTCAAGTTATACTGGTTAGAATGCAGGAAGGTCAGGGTTGACAACATCTACTTTCTTCCTTTATGTTTGCACAAAACTCTGCCAAATTCGTTCAAAATTCACCTAAAATCATAAAAACACCAAAACAACTCAAAGTAGCAACCAAAGAGGATTTTTTGACTAAAATATAACAAAACTTAATAATTTCTAACTAAAAATGACTAGAAAACAAGGGTAAAATGGGTACAAAATGCTCATCCATCACTCTTCAACCCATGCTCCATTTGCTCCCTGTAATCCTTTTTTGAGTCCTGTCAATATGACTTTATTTGCAGCTTCTGCTTGTCCATTGGCTTAATGGTGCTTTACTAAGGTGAATTGATAATTTATTTCAAAATTTTCTACCAAGCTTTGGAATGTTGAGTTTGTAAACTGAGTGCCATTATCCGTCGTTATGGAGTATGAGACTCTAAATCTTGTGACAATGTTCTTGTAGAAAATTTTTTTATTTCTTTGGTTTTTGATGGATGCCAAAAGCTCTGCTTCAATCCACTTAGTGAAGTAGTCAATTTCTATTATGAGGTATTTCACTTGCCCGAGTGCTTGTGGAAATAGCCCGAGTAGTTCTAATCCCAATTTTTCAAAGGGCCAGAGAAAGGTGACGCTAATAAACTCTTCTGGTGGTGCCACATGAAAATCAGCATGTAGTTGACAAGGAGGGCATTTTTTGACGATGTCCGTCGTGTCTTGCCTCAAGGTCGGCCAGTAGAAATCAGCTCGCAACACTTTCTTTGCCAATGATTTTGCTCCTAGATCATATCCGCAGATTCTAATGTGGATTTCATCTAAGACCTCTTTTATCTTCAAAGTTAGGAGGCATTTTGGCAAGGGAAAGGGTAACCTTCTTTTGTAGAGGACATTGTGCACTAGGGGTGTCATTATGAGCTTCTATTATCAATCTCCTTGCTTCTTTTTCTTTTTGGGGAAGGATATCAAATTTTAAATATTCGATAATGGGTCATCCATTCCAAGTTCATATTAGAATCTATGCAGATGTCCAAATTGCCGACCGCTTTCGCCACTGATGGTGATTGTAAGGTTTCTTGATCATGGTTTTATTCTTACCTTTTTGGATTCGTGCTGCTAGCTTGGAAAGCGCATCAGCTCAGATATTTTGTTCATGGGTTATATGTTTAACTTCAGCTTCCTAAATTGGGCTAGTATTTTCTCTAAATATCTCTTCATATTGGGGTCTTTGGCTTGATAGTCAACATTTACTTGCAAGGTTATTATTTGAGAATCATTAAACAATATGACCCTTAATGCACCGATTTCTTTGGCCATTCGAAGGCCTATGAATACGGCTTCATACTCAGCATCGTTGTCAGAGGCTATGAAGTCAAACTTTAAGAAAAGTTCCATCCGGGTTTCTTTCTTATTCTCAAGGATGAACTATGCTCCATTGCCAGTTTTATTCGACGAACCATCTACATATATGCTCCATATTGTGGAGCTTCTTTGCGGCTTTCATGTGCATCCAGCAACGAAGTCGGCCAAGTATTACGACTTAAGGGTTGTCCGAGCTTTGTACCTAAGGTTGAACTCGAACAACTCCACACCCCACTGTAGCATCCGTCCCGCAATATCCATTTTTTGTAGGATATGCTTCATAGTTTGGTTAGTTCAGATTTTTATGGTGTAAGACTAGAAATAAGTCGCAATCTTCTAAAGGCTAAAACAAGAGCATAGGCTACTTTTTCTATCCTTTAATAATTTAGTTCTGCCCCTTGCAATGCTTTACTTGTAAAGTAAATAGATTTTTGACTCTCCTTATCTTCTCGGACAAGGGATGAGGCTATAGCCTTGTCTGCAACTGCCAGATATAGTACAAGTTCTTCTCCTTCCTTAGGTCAGACTAATATGGATGATTGAATCAAGAATTTCTTGAACTCTTGAAAGGCTTGTTCACATTTTTGAGTTCATTGAAAGTGATGTCCTTTCCTAAGGATTGTGAACAAAGGTAGAGACTTCAGAGCTGAAGTAACCAAAAATCTGGATAAAGCTGTTAACCTACCATTTAATTGTTGGACTTTTTTCAGACAGGTCAGGCTTCACATTTCTAGAATGACTTTACATTTGTCTAGATTGGCTTCGATGCCTCTATGAGTTAGCATGAATCCCAGAAACTTGTTGGTTCCCACTGCAAAGGTGCATTTGGTGGTATTTAACCTCATCTCATGCTATCTTATAGTGTTGAAGACTTCTTTTAAGTTGAACAGTAGGCTAGAGTATCCTTGGTTTTCACCAGCATGTCATCCACATAAACTTTCATTAGCTTGCCAAGGTGTGAAGAAAACACCTTTTTCATGAGTTGTTGATATGTGTCCCCAGTATTTTTCAATCCAAAGGGTATGAACACATAGCAATAAATGGCCTTAGGATTGAGGAAGGACATCTGTTTTTGGTCGTTTCATCCATCGGGATTTGATTCTACTCCAAGTAGGCATCCAAGAAGGTGATGAATCTATATCCAGAAGCTGAATCTACCAAGGCATCGATACTTGGTAAAGGGGTAACGATCTTTTTGGCAAGCTTTATTGAAGTCAGTACAATCAATACACATCCTCTATTTCCCTTATGAATCTGGCTTCAAAGTAGTGTGTGGACTTGTTCTTCTATGACTTGTGCCCCTTCAGGGCTGAGCTTTCACCGCTTCTACTGCACAAGTCAGGAACCGAGATACATAGCTAGCTTGTGGCACACAAGGTCGAGGTGAATACTAGGCATATCAACAGCTTTCTATGCAAAGAATTCAAAATTTTTCTATAGAAACTGAACAAGATCTTATTTTAATTTGTTGTCTATGTTAACCCCTACATTTATAGTTTTTCTGAATTCTTCCCCCTATTTGTACTTCCTCTATTCTTCCTTCATGCTAAGGCCTCAATTCTTCATGATCTCAAAGTCCTCCAAGTTCTATTGCATTGACCACTTTTTCCTTTGAATACCCTCGTAAATTAAAACTTTCTTTGTAACATATTCTAGCCAACTTTTGATCTCCCTTTATAGTTGTTATTTCTTTTGGGGAAGAGAATTTCATGCAAAGTTAAAGAGTTAAAACTACTGCTGTAAGTCGGTTTAGTGTTAACTGACCTATCAGAATGTTGGAAGCTGATGCAACATCAACTATAATGTAATCTATACTCAGAGTTCTTGGGGTCGTACCTTTGCCAAAGGTCGTATAGAGGGATATGACTCATATAGGTCGGATAGGTGAATCTCCCAGACTAAAAAGTGTATCTAGTATGCTTTTAACTCTTTTTCTTCTAAACATATCATGTCAAAAGCTGGTTTGAATAAAATGTCAGCCGAGATCTCTTGATCTATTAAGGTTCTGTAGAGATTTGCATTAGCGAGAATCATGGTAATCACCACAGGATTATCGTGCACGGGCACAATACCTCATGCATCTTTCTTTGTGAAGGTGATTTCAAGCAAGTCGAGCGTTTCTGTATCTTCTCCGACCTGGTGGACTTCTTTTAGATGCCTCTTGCAAGAGAACTTTGTTATTTCTCCTCCCCCGCTAGATATTGATCTATTTGACCTTCTATGGCCAATTTTTTATTACATTTTTTAAATCATAGTAGTCATTGGTGAAATGGCCAGAAATCTTTTGGTATTCATAGTATTCTAACTTATTAGTTCCTTTCTTTCTTCGAATGGATCTAGAAGGTGGTATTTTCTCCGTGGCAAATCTCTCTGTAGACGTCGACAAGGGAGACCCGTGAAGGAGTATAGGAATGATATCTTTGTAGTTTTTCTTCCTTTCTTGGACTCCTTCTCTTTGTCTCTGGACTGGCACTGACTGCTTTGCCCCAATGCAAACTTTCTCAATTGTGTAGCTTCTTTCATGTTGATATATTTTTTATCTCTCTCTTGCATCTCATACAAAGAGCTCGGATGTCTCTTTGATATGGACTGTGAATATAGGCCTTCCCTGAGATCATTGAGTAGCCCCACGATAGAAGCTTCAATTGAGAAGTTCTGGATCTCTAAGCATGCCTTGTTGAACATTTCCATGCAGGCCCAAAAGGAATGCATGGTCTCTTGCTTAACACCCAAAAGGTGTGGGGCATGCTTTGTTTTGTCCTTCTAAATGGAGAATCCGGTGAAGAAACTTCTTGCCAAGTCGTCGAAGCAAGTGACCGACCTAGGTAGAAGGCTGTCAAACCACTTCATTACCGCCTTTGTCAAAGTGGTCATGAAGGCCTTCACTGAATTGCATTTGAGGCGTCAGTCAAGTACATCCGTCTTTAAAATTTTTAGGGACTTTAGCTCGCATAATTCTCAATGAACGGGTCCTCTCCTCCTAGAGATATAGCTTCGATCAGATCAGGTTCTCCTATCCTTTAGATCGAATTCCAACTTCCCCATATTTTCTTCGAAATCCCTTTGTTGTCGCACTTCCCTTCATAAGGCTCTCTCCGATTCTCGTTGTCATTCTAACTCTTGCTCAAGCTGTTCCATGAGTTCTATAGGGTCTCTTTCAACCAATCCTCCAGATTGGTGGTACTACAAGAAAAATACTGAGTGCCTTCGGATTTACCATCATTTACCGTCAAATTTACTGACGGAATGCATCTGACGATATAAACGGTGCTAAAAGATGTTTATCGGCGATTATTTTATCTAACGGTAATTACCGACAACTTTTCTGTCGGGATTTGCAATCAATACAACAAAATAAATGGTTGCTTACCAGCGGATATGTCTGACAGTAATTTTGGTGCCATATTATGTTTTGTGCCACCCATTTACTATCGGATTTTTTCGGTGGTAAATTCGACTGTAACCAATTTTTTTTCAATTTGTATACAATTAGTAGTCAAATTAAAATTTGTTTTTACAAAATTAGTACACAAATTCTAAATACCAAAAAGTCAACTAATAATTCTATTAAATATCAAGGGTCTAAATATAATAAAAAGTCAAAGAAGTAATAATTTCCTAAAAATCTCCCACTTGGGCTATACATATATATTTTTTTGAGATAATCATATTTATAAACTTTATGCATACATCTGAATGCTATTTCTCTTATTACTTTAACAATTTGGTCGTTCTCATATATCAGTTATCGTAGCTTTTATCACATTAGTGTTGCGATGAAATCACGATGATTAACATACTAATATATTCAACGATGTAAATCAAATTTGGATGAGAAAAATTAGAAGTTTCATAACGAAAATAATATCATACATGTCTATTTCCAACTGGTCCAACTTTAATAAACTTTATGAGATCACGAGTCAGTGAAAATAAAACTGAATACTTTATTTCTACAGAAATATCTAACTTCGTAAATTTGTCTAAATCATATGAGCATCCAAATGCACACTCCTATTGAAACAATATATCACAAAATGATATGACATCTATATGAATAGTATCCACATAAAAAACCTTGTTGTTTATTTTTTACTAATCAAATATGCATGCATTTGTGAAGTTTATGCTAACTTGCGTCACCAAAATAGATGACTTTAAAAGGTGTTTTATATTCAAGTATTTTGATAGAAAGAGTAATAAATATCTTCTTCTCAATACATTTCCAAAAAACTATTTCAACGAACATATGTAGTGGATCAAAAATTATTTTGACATCTAATAAAGTTAAAATCTGAATACCAAATGATCTATAACTTTAGTTTCAGACTTCATATGTGTGAATATGTAACATTTTACTATAACAAAACTTGTTTGTCTACTATTTAGTGATACATTTTTAACTGACTCTAATATCTGTCAAAGATACCAATAAAGTACACAATAACTGTAAGTGTATAAATTTGTTATCTATCAAACTACTAAAGCATAATAAACCTTATGCAAATTTGATCTTTATAACTTTCTTAAGACACCTAATGAGATTATACTTGTTTCTCTTAGAGTTGAGTATATAACCTTGTTTATAATTTTGTATGCTACTGACATACAAGAATAGTAAAAATATACTTATTCCCATTGAGCTGATATAAGTCATCAACTACATTTATCTCAAAATACCATATGAGATAATAATTTGACGAAATATAAGTTACTAAATGACAAAAAATATCTCTTTTTTTAGTTTCAAAAAAATCTATTTAAAAATAAACTAACATCTGCAGATATAACTTGAAAGCAAAATAATATATTCATATAAGCTACATATCATATGAATAAAATTCATATAATGGTGGATCCATTACAAATATCTAGCACAACATTAATATTTAGTCTTTAGATATAACTATTAATTTATAAGCGATATTTTAATACAATAATGAAACATTGATAATAAATTCTACCAAACAATAAGTCTATCTTTGGACAAATTTATTGTTTATATGAAACCAGATAAATATCACATATTTATTACCACAAATAAACATGTAATTTAGCTAAGTACATAATTTTCTTTAGGCCGATCGATACTCGCATAAATTATGTACACATAAATTTATTTGGTGTGTCTTACCAAATATTCTCAATAAAATTTTGTCAAACAATAAGTTTATCTTTGAATCGACTCATTGTTCACATGAAATCTAAGAATTATATATATTTCTTACCACATATATTTTTCTATCAATTGGCCAAACACCAACTTTTTTTTGAACCGATTAGTGGTTGCATAATTAAGTAGAAAATAAACATAAAGTTCAATATTTATTATTTGGCTAAACAATAAACTTCCTCTAGGCTGATTATTGTTCGCATAAATAATAAGTATTGATTTATTATTAATAGCTACCCAAATATATAAATATCAATAATATGTATATGTAACTCTGCCAAATATAGATCTTTCTTTTGGCCGACTAATATTTGCATGAATTACATATCACCATATTCTTAATGTTCTAAACTAAATCAATTTTCACAAAAGACACTATTTTAGCAGCATAATGTTCAATCAATTTATTCCAAAACCAAAATTTTATAAAATAGATGAGTATAATAATCCAAATTGTTACTAATTTCTTTGTGTAACAAAATTAAATACTTATATAACATAAAAATAATAAACAAAACCATAAGGCACAATATATAACAACCATATAATATTGTATGACCTTCTTAATTATACATATATTTGCAGTTCTTTAAGCTTCCTCAATCAAAGCCTTCTGTATCTCGGGATAGGGCTAAATCACAATTCCTCTGATGAAAAAAAACTTTGGATGCGAGTTTAATGTATTAGGAATTAAAATTCTGAACTCACTATTTATATTTGTATATGACACCTATTAAATCCTAAAACACAAATAAAATAGTATTTCTAGTTTTATTTTCATTTACTTTCAAATCAAAAGTAATAAAAACTTATTTAATTTAGTATTTATGAAAATAAATAAGATCATTGTTATATAAGTTATTTAATGTGAAATAGTTTAATTTGGGGTTATAATTAATATATGTATTGTACATAAATAGATTAAGAAATAATAATTTCCTAATGCAGGTTATTATTTGCTCATATTTTTGTATCTCCTGCAAAACATAAATTATAGTCACATTACTCAGCACATAAGAAGAAGATGATAGTGGTAGTGACGATAATGGTAGTAGTGGATGAGAGTTGGATTAAGAAGAATTTGAGTGGTAGTAGTAGGATGGGTTAAAAATTTGAAATAGGATACGTTAGACTTTGAGAGTAGTTTAAAAATTTTGGATAATTTTTTAAGATTTAGATATTTTTATCAATTGAAATTCATCTTTTATAGATATAAAATTATTTTTTTATTTTTTTGGATAAATTTATCAACATTTTAAATTTTTATGGATAAAAATAATAATTTATTTTATTATAAAATATAATTTTTAAATT